>NC_141465.1:91287427-91354927 GCF_009769465.1 Tauraco erythrolophus | reverse complement strand
AAAAAAGTCCTTTCTAACATCTTATCAATTACCACTACATCTTCTGTTTAACAATTCATTAAAAAAATGAAAATGAGCACACAAACTGTTTCAAAGGGTTTTTTAACTCCCCTCCCTTCTATATGTAATAAAGACCATCAAAGACTAGTAAGATCATTCTAAGGTCTATTACATGAAGGACAGATAATGACCACTGAAAAGAAAGAATAGAAAAAAAAAACCCCACAAGAAAAGTACCTCTTGGGAACTGTTTGGGGCACAAGGAACAAAGGAATTGCATATGTAGAGTTGTCTTAACAGATTTAGAATATACTGGATCTTTTGTGCACATGTAACTCATCTGAGTATATTCAGAAAGTCAGTTATGTGGACTATACGGATTTAAGTTGCTGTAAATATAGAATAACCAGTATGCACATATGTAAGCAGGCTGCAATGAATCCAGTTTGCCTGAGGTGTTTTGGAAGTGATGTGGACATATCAATCAAGTGAAAACTCTCTCATAAATTGTGTCAAAACTACTACTACCATAGCAGAATAAAGGTCCTTAGCAGCAAAGTCGTCTGCCAAAGAACCACCTGGTTGGAGGATGGCTCAGTTAGACTCCAGAAATATTCTTACCCAATATTTTGCCAAAAAAATACCATTCAGAAGTATGTACTACCTTTGCACTCCTTGTTGCATACACATACTCTTCATATCCTATTCAATGATATGAAAGGCTTCTGTGTTTTCTGTGCAACAAAAATAGATGTTTTCTGGCTACTTAGTAAATAACAACCCATTAAGAAAAAACTTGCAATTTCACTTTTCACCTTTGTAGCCCATTAACTGTAATAGGTTTTAACGTACTTTAAGCATTCTTGAGCCTCTTGGTCTGAGTGAAAGGACATACCAACAACCAGAGTGTCTATTTTGGTGATACCAGCTTTCTCAAACCTTTCATTTAGTCGATCTTTATATTATCTGTCATAGGTGACAAATCTGACTACTCCCTGTTTAGGGTTTCAGGAGTATTTAAAGCTCAAATCAAGATCACTTTAACAATGTGCTAGATAATGTATAAATACATAGCCTGAACCCCGTATCTTAAGAAATTACAAACTCCTATATTCATAGATTCATAGATTTCTAGGTTGGAAAAGACCTTAGAGATCATCGAGTCCAACCGTCCCTAATCCCCATTAAACCATATCCCTAAGTAGATCATCCACCCTATTCTTAAACACATCCAGGGATGGGGACTCAACCACCTCCCTGGGCAGCCTATTCCAGTGGCTTAAGACTTAATATGTAACATTTAAGAAGTGAAGTGAGAATGTAGACCTGAAACATGTTAACTGTAAACATATTTGCATATAGATACTCATCAAAGTCAGTTTATATTCTTCTTGTTAGATTAAAATGGAATATTCAGTAAAACAAACATATTGTGCAAGTATCGCTGTATGTATGTATGCATACACAAATGAAAATGAACCAATAAAGTATGTTTAGACAAGCAGCTTGACAACCGAATCGTGAGTGAAAATTCCTGTAGGTCAACTGGTAAAAAAACTCTTTAAAAAAGGGCTTTCTCAGAGAACTAACTGAAATCATAACACAGACCAGGAACACAATTTAAGCAAAGTTCCGGATCGTTTGTTTGCTGACTTTGCTAGAGGACAGCTCAGGTAGAAGAGAATCCTTGTTGATGCTAAAACTTCCTTTGAGTCTTTCATGTTTATAAAATCATACTCATATGTGTTTCTATATTCATCAAGGTGAATAAGCATGCTTGATATATATTTACACTATGTATAGATTATAAAAAAATTTACTGCAAACAATGCAGAATGCATACTTAGCTATATAGGATGACTTATTTATCATTAGTTCCTTTTTTGATGCATGACTGCTAACAGGAAAGTACAATGCTAATTATAGCTTTGGAATATTTAAATTATTTTCCATTTTGCACTAAGGTTATTTTAGAATTTTCATACTCTCTTTTATAAGATATTAGTCAGAGGTCTAAGATTGCTCACATCTCCACAGAGGGACATAAAATAAAAAGAGAGTGAAAGACTGGGACTTTTCAATAAAAGGATTTGATAAAGTTGTAGCTTAATTGCTGCTATCATAGTAGTCAAGGAGCAGTTATTGTTGATTATCTGAAAATTACTTAAGAAATTTCCCTTAATATCATAGTTTAAAAGCTTTTCTGAAAGAAATAGTTTAGCTTCTTTTGTGAACATGGTGAATATTTTATGTTTTGTTATAGAAAACAGCATGCACATTTTCAACAGAAGAGTGTCCTTCCCATAACACTTCAAATAACATATTCAATTTAAAATGTAAGCATGACATTCAGGCTTCATTTGCTGTTGGTGTCAATCTAAAAAAATATAAATTGATGCAGACAGAAAATTCTAATCTGATGCCCTAGGGCCAGATGCAATAAAATACTTAGGCATCTAAATTTGGTGTTAAAGCAACTAACTTTTAGGTGTTTGTCCCCTAGAAGGGAATCTTGGGCTGAAGGGTGCAGAGTCTTACACTCCTATATAACATATAGGGTAGGCATTGCTAGGTAGGTACCAGTTAGGAGGTGTTATGAGCAGCCACTGCCTCCAACATCATTTAACATTACCCAAACCAGGTACTGCAAATTGGGATCTAATGAAGTTAACAAGTAGAACTATAGTCTGTCTAAAGTCAACAGGTAATCAGATGCAGCTCTCCAGGGCTACTAAATAGAGAAACTCTGGCAATAGGATTGAGCTATAAATTCCAACTTGCAGACTCCATATGACCAGAGTCTGGGTCGTAAGGGCAAAGGGACAGTGGTAAAACATACTTCCTTCTTTTACACAAAGCATAGTGATTAAAGAGTACCCAGGAAATGTGTCAAAAGTTCAGTTCCCTCTTTTGCCTACAAGGAATTAACATTCACATCTCCAAGAGGTGTGTGTTTAACTTTCAAGCCATTAATTATTTTGAACTTTTCATATCAATGAGCAAGAAGAGCATCAGGATTCAGCAGTCCAGTCCTTAGGTTCTCCGCTAGTTCCTCCTTCCTCTGCTGCTTTCAGATTTAACAGACAACATCACTGAAGAGCTGAACGAGTATTCAGCCCCACAGAAAACACCAAAGATAAACTTCTCGCAACTTCAGACTGGGAGATCTGCAGGACCTCAGATAACAGCTGATCAAGGTAGACTGATAAAATATACCTCCCCAACATTGAGGGACTATCTAGAGCAAGCTCTTCGAGTCATAGAAACTTTATCTGAAAAGATTCAGAGCCTTAATTTTAACGTAAAAAACCTGAATGGATCCTTTCTAATGTGGCTCCTACACTTCACATAAGTCCTTCTTGTGAAATCTGACCTAATAAAACCAAACGTGCATCATCAAATAGTCTACAATTACAGGTTACAAAATTAGATACTTGGTTTGATGATGGCTGTAAAGTACTTGAACTAACATTGTGTACTTGAACTCCTTCTTCCCAGGATCATTTGCAGTTCTACAGCTCACTTTCAGTAAATTTGGAAAATCTGTTATCCTCTAATAAGGAAAAAATCCTGGAAATCTAGGATAATTGAATTCTCTGGTTATACAGATAATGACATCCTGAGTTATGTATGAACTGTGGGGCAGAAGTGCTCTGCAGTCTAGGGACTGCAACCCCTTCTAGTCCAGACTAGGAACCCGGCTGGACCACAACACAACCCTTAGCAAATCCAAGTTTTCTTCTCATGGAACCCAGCGCGTGGGTGAAACTTCGGACGTGTACAGTGAGTCTTGCCCCAACATGGAGCTAGAATTTGGCCAAGTTTCACATCTGGAGTCAGCAGTTGGAAAAATGTTCCCAAAACCCACAGTTTACACATGGTCTTTGAGAACAGAAACTCTTCCTGTTTTCCTGCAACAAATACTGACCCAGAGCCCGATGCAAACCTTCCAGTTTTACTAGGCTGGGAATCAGATCCATAGAACCTAATTTGATTCTTGGTGGGATAATAACAACCTGACTCCATCGGAAGCTGAAGGCACTCAAGGCAGTTCACTTCAGAATCTGAGAACAGATTTTCAACACAGTCTATGGGTAAATAAAAAAATCCCCACAAAACTGCCCAAGAGATTTTCTGGTAGTTTAAACCACTTCAGTAAAATAAACTCATTTTTGCCACTAATACTAATTCTGGTTGAATTTTGAATAGAAATGCATACGACCCTCGAAACACTGAATATCCTCAAAGTGGTATTCGGTTCACAAGTGCAAAGAACTGTTTCTAAATGTATTACACTCTGTTGTGTGGACTGGGTAAATTAGCTCCTTTGTTTTATGTTTAAAACAGATAAATGGTATTTCCTCTCCTGTATCCAGCTTATACATCAGTTTAGACAAATGATTCACCTCTCTGAAATATGCTAAGTCTTTTCAAAACCTAGTATGTTGATCAGTTGTCTCTGTTACAACTTTCCTCCTTTAAATACTCTGCTGACTGTAAATAAATTTTTCCTGAGCTCAGATCACTTCAGAGATTTTTGATCTTTTCATTTTTTAAATGAAAGAAGAGGCAAGAAGAGAAAAGACAAGGCCCTCTTTACCAGGCAGGATTTCCCAGGTTCTCCCAGGTTCAATTAAAAGCCATTTTAATTGCAGCCGATATGGCTTAAAAGAAAACACAATAATATTTAAATGCTTCATGAAACTTATTCAGAACTTCTCTCTTTTCCTCTCTCTCTTTTTCGTTTGACTAAGATGATGAAGGTGATGGGGTTTCAACAACAAAATTACCACCACCTGCATATGTTTGTTTGCATTTTTAAATACGATTGCATTCTGACTGATTTGCAGTGGTAAGCAACAGTTCGGAAATCTGATTGCAAGCACACAGTGACAGAAGTAGATAATTACTATCTCCACAAATATCTGTAAGTTAAATCACTTGTTTTAATACAGATTAGATTAGTATTAAAGTTATAAGATTGGTATGAGAGACATGACAAATGTAGTCATGACAGAAAACAATTTTTAATTTAGTATACCCTATCAATCTAGATAGCCCATGAATATTTACCATTAATTCAGTAGGCTGGAACAGTGGGGGAAAAAAGAACAAAAAATAGAAGGTTTGACCTAAACAAGGACTGAGGAAAAAAAGAATTCTCAGCAGTTTTACTGAGAACAGACCTTGAAAAAACGTGAACTGGCAACAGATTGGAAAATACATTTGGGGTACCATTGTAAACAAGCCTTTAAAAACCCTGAAAAACATGCAAAAATAGTAGCAATTCTTAATATGTACTTCTCTTTGCAGGATTTACCAGTCTGATTACACTTAAACAAGTAACTTCAAAAGCTGAAATCAAGTCATTTATGGAAATTCAAAACAAACCTATTTGATCACATCATACTTCACAGCAGGGACACAATTTGCAGGGGCTGAGTGAGGGCATAGTATAAGCTAAAACAGGTTGTGTGTGCAATGAACCAAACTAAATGGTTTATATAAAAGAAATGTTGTTTCCATTAATTTTTCTGGTAATCCTATTAAAAAGCCACCTGTCCAGAAGAGAATTGTCCAGATTTTAATTCTTTTTCATATCTCAGTGTTCAAACACAAGACAGAGAAGGTATCATCTTATAGCTATTAAAATGTGGCACAAATATCTTATTCTGAAAGCTTCATCACTGCAGCAGTTTCTTCAGCTCTGATTCAACGGCTGGCTATTATACCTTTTACTTTTCCTCTCATTCTGCTCAAAGAACTGATTTTTCTGAGAAGCCCAAAAAATATTTTTTCAAAGGATTTGTCATATTTCGAGCCTCTCTTTAACCAAAATGTTTCTAGTCTATAATACTTAAAATTCACATATATTAAGTAAATATAGCTTGAAATGCACCTTTTAAAATTCCACCACCATCCCTCCAAAATCCCCTGTAACAACCCTGAACAGGAACTTAACTTTGAATACCAACAGAGATGAAATGGTGTCATAATCAGCATAAGTGCTTGTGGACTATTCACCTAGATCAAACACTTTGGTCATATACTCAATTAAATTTAAATCCCATTATATAATGTGTACCAGCCTCATTTTATGCAATTCCCTAATTTAATGGCTTGGTATTAGCCTTTTTCCTTTTTGCACACATGGACTAATTTTCACGGTGCTCAGTCCCTTTGGGAAGTAGGTCATAAAAGTCAACTGGATGGAGACAGAAACTTAATACCTAAACAGTATTGTAGAAGGGTCAGAGACACAACAGTAATATAAAACTGTTTTTCACTCATCCTTCTGTGCAATATTTATGAAATTCCTCCCTCATATAAATATTGTTCATTAATCTCAAGGAAAGTAGAAGAATCAAGAAAGCTATCATTCTACTATAATTTAATTTGTGAAACAAAAACAACAACAAAATTCAATTAAAAAATAAAAATCACAACTATAATGCTATTTAGCTATTGAGACAATACTTGTTTTACACTGAGACAGCAGAATCATAATATTCATATTACCTTTCTCAATGTGTATTCTTTTTGTCTCATGTCCCACATCATGACCAGCCAGATCACCCTCCTTAGGTCCAGGCAGGACATTAGGTGACAAACCCATCAGCATTTGGTTCATAGATAGCCCGTTCTGATGGACAGCTGCTAGACACAAGCACAGGCAGAGAGAAAATCAGCCGTCATATTAACAATATACTTTTGTACTTACTTTATATAGTCTTCCTCTTAATTATACAGGAATTCTAACAATCATAAAGTTACTTAATTAGTGTTATCAGTATCCACATAGCGGGAGATTTTCTTCCTGTTACTTCTGGTCTGAAACAATTCATTTTTTAAAAAAAGAGTTCAATATCTTTGGACAAAGTCGGATTTTTGCAAACATTTTCTTGTTTATTTAACAACTGAAATGCAATTTACTTAGTTGTACAAAAAATCTTGAATATTAGCATTCCCAATATGCAGTTCCTAACTTCCTTAAATTAAGCATTGTGGCCTTCCAGGTGATAAACACTGTTTTTAAAAATACAGTGTGCAACAGCAGAATTGCATATTTGCTTATCATATAGCTTGAAAAGTCCTTTCCAACAGTTCTCAAACAGACCTTCGTGAGTCAAAGAAACCCTCAGAAACCCATATAAGGTAGTTTATATCCCTATGCTTTTATCCTGAAAAATTGTATTTGCAAGAGGCTTATGCCATTTTCAGTAAAGTACTTTTTCATATGTAACTGTATTTCTGTCGTAGTCATCTTACTGTTGCTGGCACCACAAAAGCAGATGTACTTAAGAATCAGGTGTGATGTTAACAAATCAGATAGGAGAGAAAAGAGTTATTTTATAAAAAAAGAAGTTAGTGAAGTGATCCAGTATTGAAGGAACTCTGTTATATTTGCATTGGAAGAAACAACTGTGAGAAAGTCTTGCTCCTCTCTGCTGGTAACTAAGCAGAGTAAGCTGAATAGTACCACTTCTTTTAAAAAAAAGTGTCATTCCTTAGCAAAAACAGTAGGTATCCCTCAATTTAATTTTTTTTTTTTATTTGGAGAACAATGGAAAAGGTCCTCAATGGTTGTAAAAAAATATACTATTGGATCAATTAAAAAAAGAAATAATTCAGGGTTCTGATTTTTTTTTTTTTCCAGAACTTTACTTATGAACGCATAAAGACCTGGGGAAACAGATAGGTCACAGTATATAGGATGCCAGTTTAATTTGAATTCTGAATCGTCCAAGTGATATGAAAACAGAATTTTCTGCTTGTCACGGTCAGGCCTCATTTATTTTCTTTGATAAGTCATTTTTCATCACATAGTAAATGAAAGATCTTTCATCTGAAGGTCAGTGAAGAGTCAGCTTCCTGAGTCTGCGGAGAGCCTGAAAGGAAGCAGTCTAAAAGACGCATGCGCTACATCTAAGCAACACGTTTCACCTACTGAAAAATTCCACTACTTAATAGCACAAAAACCTGCAATGGAGCAATAATAAAAGAACTGGATAAGTGTAATATGACTTTAAATAAATATCAAAAAAATAATATGTGTTTAAAACCTTAATTTCCAGGCTGTTGCACTGGAATATCACAGAACCCAGGGTCTTTGCCATGTAATTTACATCCTGTACAAAAATGGAATTAGTCTGAGACACCATGGTTTAATTTCACTCTGCCCCTTGTGAGCTATAAGGTGATGATACTCTTTGTATCATATTTCTCACCATTACAATTTTTTATATTTAAAAAATGTATGAAGTATGCACACTTTTTAATTGATTCAACCTAATTCTTCTCTTTACCAAGAATTTCTACCATGTAGAACGTTGTTTATGAGTCAGATTCAATTTCAAAATCAAACCACAGTAACCAGATTAAATAAAACTCAATTTCTTTAAAAAATGTTTACACTATATGTTCAGTTCTAAAACTAATCTAGCAAATTGCTTCCCAGCTGCAATTCTGTATTTCATAGCTCATATCTTTATGTTTAATATGACATGATGGCAGTTTATATCAGTAGCCATTAATGTAGCATTAGATATTATGATATTGTAAACTGGGGAATGTAATGTTGGGAGGTAGTTATTGCAGTTGAACTTCAGAACATGATACATATGAGATCTATTTAAGACGAGGGCATTTTGATTAGAAAAACCATCTGCACCTAATCAAATTTAAAGTGGTGACAAGGAGAAGAATGTGACCTACGGATTCTGTCTGAAGAGCTCTCGGTCCGTGCAGGAGAGCTGGACACACTGCTGCTTCGATGAGAGGATGGATGGCTGCCAGGTCTTCGGCCCTCTTCAAGGGAAGGAGCAGGAGAAGGGCTGTCTGGAACACGTTCCTAGACCCCAAAAAAATCATTTCGAAAAAAAGGCAATGTTAAACTCGAACTTCTGTGGTTTCCAAACATCAACTCCCTCAACTGAATCTTCCTCCTAAATCACAACCTGTTCTTTCCCCTGTTCAGATGTCCAGGATTTGCAGAGTATTCTCAAAGGAAACTTAGCAATTTTAGGACACTAGACCTTACGTTTTAGTATGCAATGTGAGCACTGCTCATCCTGTCAGGCTTTTAAACTGCCTTCTGGGCTATTTATAAAAATAAGATCTTTGCTTTGCTTTTGGGTTGTTCTTTTTCCTCACTTATACCAGCACGCTGTTAAATTGGAAATATACATGTTGTTTACTAGCTTATAGACGTTAGCCTTACCGGATGAGGAATGATGTACTTATGTAAACAAATAAAGACCAGACATTGTTGGGTGAGCTTATGCTGAATTTTACTCCACATCTTAATTTCAGCCGAGTTTCTTGAGTAATGAGATCTTGAACTGCTATGGATCATAAAGAAAATATAATCTCCCTACTGAGCCTATACCAGTAATTTGGCTGATGAAAATCCGAATGTGTACTTGTACCATGGAGTACAAACCTGGAATGAACCACACCTTTTAGAAGAGTGTGGCCATATCACTGTCTATATCACTACTTCAAACTGGGGAAAAACCCATTCCTGTCTTTCTATCCAGGAGGAAACCTGGCATGGTAGCCAGGACGAGCTAAGACACACTTCAAGATGTTCCTTGATTTTGAAAATTAGAGCATGAGGACTCTGATGGTTTGAACTGTGCTTCTGCTATGTGAGAACAGTCAGTATGTAGCAGATAGATATATCTGATATTTCCTCAGAACTTTGACAGAAACAATAAACAAAGGGAGCTGAGTGCAGAACAGTCCGTCCTAGAAAATCCTCTGTCATTCCCTGCAGTTTCATTTTTATTTCTAATGGCTCCCAAGACTCTATGGCATTGCTAAAATATGCGTGAGTTAGGAGGGTTTGGTCGAATAGTGATAAAAATAAATAGTTCCTGCAAGGGAAATCTATTGGAGGTACTGAAAATGTTAAACTAGGGTTTTTTTTGGTTGTTGGGTGGTTTTTTCCTTTTGATAATTGAAATCCTGACTTCTAATTAAAAGAAACAAAACCAACTACAAACCAAAAACAACAAACAAACAACTATATACATTCAACTCACTAAAAGCTTTCGGTAATGAAATAATACGATTAGTATGTGTTTAGTAACACGTATGAAAACTTGCTGCTGCAAATGCCTAAAAGTTTTCCTGAAAAGAGCATCATGCTCTTCACACCACAAAATGCTTTTGCAGCAGTCATTATTTTTCATGCACAGTAGCTAGATGAATATTTATTTCGTTGAATGCATTCCTATGAAACTTAGCAACGTGACCATCTATAGTAATCAATAGGTTTGTTCCACATAAGCTTTATAATAAATATTTGCTAAACTTGAGATTCTGATTACAAAGGGATTCAATGGGCCTACTGATGGAGCAAGAGAAGACCTTTCAGAGCAGTGTTTCAAGACATTTAAGTGGATTCTGCTTTAGTAGTCTCGGGTTTTTAAGACAAAAACATTGATGAGGATAGTTTAACTGCATCATAGCTCTAGGCCTATTATGACTTTGATTGTGTTTACATGTCCATGAACTGGGTATTCAAGAGGAGGATTATAATGCAGATGTTTTCAGAATGTGGAAGATTTATTTCTTTAGATTTAGGAGGATTTAAGCAAGCGCAGCGTACAGATTTGGTATAAATTGGAACACGCTATATTTAATCATTCCTTTAATATATAATTTCACTGTTTGGCATACAATGTATTGTTCTTAGAAGGGTTTCATTAAAATGAAATCCAGTGAGCACATAAGATTTGAATACAGAGCTGCAGAGTAAATTAATTTATTTAAACAGCTTAATTTGTTTATCCTATTTATTTATGTGTGCTTTTACAGCACGTATTATGAGATGGAGAGAGCAAAAGGAATGCACAGGACAACAAAATATAATTACTGCACAAACAAAACAGATAATGAGTTTTATTCACATATAATACAACATAGCAGGCAAACTACGAGAAAACTATATATACTGGCTTTATCAATTCATCTGTGAAACATCCTTTAACCCCAACAAAACATGGGATTGAACTATGCAGAAATGGAAAAGAAATTAATTTAATACTTTAAGTCATTTTTTATATCCTTGCTTCATAATTCCACAATCAATAATATAGTCTATAGCAATTTTTCGTCTTTATCAAAACTAGCTGCAATAATAAATGGAAATGCTACTACTAATAAATTGAAATACTCTGTAGCTCTAAAAAGTCGTAGTGATAAACTAATGATGCTGGAATATCAATATAAGCTGTTTTCCTTACTAGAGATTTTGTGTAAAAAAAAAGACGGATTTTGTCTGTGGAAAAATATTAACTTTACATTTAGACTTCACTTTAAAAATTTTCAGAAAAGGAAATATGTAAAAATGTATTCAGTAAATAATTCAGATAATCAGAGTCATTTTGTAACTTTCGTTAAATGTGAGTTTTGTACAAGTAAGTCTATATGACACATCAAAGAAACGGAATTTACTGCATTATAATCCTCGTAATAGAAATCACCTAGTATACTGTCCACTGTCCAGTACTTTTTCTAAAACTTGTCCACTCCCAGGACAAGCTCAATTTCACTTCATTAACGGTATCTCTGGAGAACCTGGTGTTGACTTATACTGTAATTAGGCTCGTTGTCTCCTACCACACAAACAAACAAATAAATAAAATCTGAGCGATTTTTTTTTGCTATAATTAAGGATGAGGAGAAAACCAGAGAGTTCAGCTTGCAATCAACACATCAATGTTAAAGTATCTAAATGAAATTTTGACACGAGCTAGAGATGAAACTTCAGACACCTGTATCTAGGATGTTACATGTATGGGCCTACCCTGGAGGCAACTGTCTCCCACTTCAGTTAATTGAGATATAGACAATAAAGTCAAAGGAGCCTGCTCCAAAAACAGATAGCTACCACTCAATTTAGCTGCTCACATTTGAGCCACTGATGGGTTTTGAGATGTCCACACCAGGCTGACAGACAGGACCTAAAAAAGATCTGCTGCCTTTTGGAGTGGCAGCAGAACGCCAAAAACATTATCCTTGCACTTAATGGCTGATGAGCTGAATAGCTCCCCAAACACAATCGACAACATTTACTACAAAACAAGAAATACGGATTTATTGCCTGCAAAACATAGTCCTCACTAGCCACCTTTCTCCATTTGTGTCTCCCTATTTGTTTCTACAGGTGCTTACAAGTAAAAAGTAATGTGAACAATTTGGGGCATATGTAGGAATTTCACATGTGGTTGATCAACTTCTCAAAATTGGTAAGACTCTCAAGTAGACATCAGAACTGGAGGCTACACTAAACAATGGACAACACACTCTTAAGGGCCAAACTTGAAGCATTCTGTATCTTGATGCTCTTTACAATCTGATCCAAATCATGAATCCAAAGAATTTAAGAATCTGACATTCAATAACTCCTCCAAAAATGCTCCTACAATATAGGAAACTTTTACTTTAGGGAGCTACAATGTCCTTTCCAGTACTCCTGCTCCACTGACATTACAAGTTATACATGCTCAATATCAAGGACATTTCCTAAATAACGGAACTGTTCCTGTGACACTAAGTTGGTTTTTTTTTCTCTTGTAAAGTATAAGTAAAAAGATTTTAATTGTCAGAGCCTTTAACTTATGAGATTGAAGTTGTCTCTAGAATTAGAAACCACTCAAATTTTGTTCCAGAGTACCACATATCAGCCACAACATAACACTGTCTCAGACTCTCCAAGTAAAACATAAGTGTCTTGATGTACTTATCAAAACTTTTCTACATTTTTCAAACAGCTCTTTGCATAGATTACGATAATACTGTAAGATTTCACTCCAAAAGTTCCTTTTAAGTAACTTCCTATGAAGATTTAGCTTAATATATCAGTAATGGTATCTAGAAGACTATAAATATTTTCTTCCCTGTATCATACACGTTTTTTTCTCCTTACAAAGGTCACAAAGATAGTTATTCAATATTAATCTCCTTTCTTTCTGCTCCAGTAGCATGTTTTCATTGTTTGAAAAGTCTTTCTCATAAATATATTAAAACATAAACTTCATAGATTTCAGCTCTTGGTCCCTACATCACTATTCAAGAGAAGACATTTCAGGTAACGTGTAGGATTAGTCCTGCTCCTAAGACAGACAAGGAAGTGATATCTTCTAGATTCTCACCACCTCAGTCTTTCCACAAACATTCTTTTATTCTTTGCCATTCCTGATTCTTAGTGACAAAATTCCAGAATCTTTCCGACAAATGTATGCCTACTTCCAATAACCAACCAGTTATGCATGTACAGCCTGCATATTTCTCTCCTACAGATATTTTCAGTCAGCTTTTTCCTAGTTTGCCTCTCCTTAATACTCATCTACTGGGCTTAGACATCCTTTAATTTTAGTCATGGACTGAGCTCTAGACATGCGACTAAGTATAGCTGTAGACGTATATCACTATTAAAACTATTCAGCTGTATTGGTGCTCTTCAGTGTTGAACAAACTCCTTTAAAGATGTTTGTGCTTTAAGTCATAGATTCATAGATTCATAGATTCATAGATTTCTAGGTTGGAAAAGACCTTAGAGATCATCGAGTCCAACCATCCCTAATCCCCATTAAACCATATCGCTAAGTAGATCATCCACCCTATTCTTAAACACATCCAGGGATGGGGACTCAACCACCTCCCTGGGCAGCTTATTCCAGTGGCTGACAACCCTTTCAGAGAAGAAATGCTTCCTAACATCCAACCTGAATCTCCCCTGACTAAGCTTATACCCATTTCCTCTTGTTCTATCACCCAACACTAATGTAAAGAGCCCTTCCCCCACCTCCCCACCATCTTTTCTCAAGTATTTGTAGGCTGTAATCAGGTCTACCCTCAGCCTCCTCTTCTCCAGGCTAAACAGCCCCAACTCCCTCAAGACGCTCCTCATAAGTTTTATTTTCCAACCCCTTGACCAGTTTAGTTGCCCTTCTTTGGACTCGCTCCAGGAGCTCAATATCTCTCTTAAAGCGAGGGGCCCAAAACTGGACACAATATTCCAGGTGCGGCCTCACCAGTGCCGAGTACAGGGGCAGGATCACTTGCCTGTTCCTGCTGGTTACACTATTCTTGATACACGCCAGTATCCCATTGGCCTTTTTGGCCACCTGGGCACACTGCTGGCTCATATCAAGCCGGTGGTCAACCAACACCCCCAGGTCCTTCTCCGCCAGGCAGCTCTCCAGCCACTCTTCCCCGAGCCTATAGCGATGCTTGGGGTTTTTACACCCCAAGTGAAGGACTCTGCACTTGGCCTTGTTAAAGCTCATGCCATTGGCCTCAGCCCAACGATCCAGTCTGTTCAAATCCCTGTGAAGGGCCTCCCTACCCTCAAGCAGATCGACACAGCCTCCCAGCTCGGTGTCGTCTGCAAATTTACTGAGGGTACATTCAATCCCCTCATCCAGGTCATTGATAAAGATGTTAAACAGAACTGGACCCAGCACTGAGCCCTGGGGAACCCCACTGGTGACCGGCCTCCAGCCGGATTTAGCCCCATTTACCACCACTCTTTGGGCCCGGCCGTCCAGCCAGTTTTTAACCCAAAGGAGGGTGTGCCTATCCAGGCCAGCAGTTACCAGTTTCTCATCCAGAACACTATGAGAAACTGTATCAAAGGCTTTACTGAGGTCAAGGAAAACTACATCCACAGCCCTTCCCTTGTCAACCAGGCGGGTCACCCCGTCATAGAAGGTGATCAGGTTTGATTGGCAAGACCTGCCTTTCATAAACCCATGTTGACTGGGCCTGATCACCCGGTTAACCTGTATGTGCTCATTAAGTCATTGAAGTGTAGAGGATAAAATCACTTATTTTCAGCATCATACTTTTTTCAATAGTTTAGGTAACTTCATACTGGGGAAAGGATATATGACACACACAGTTTCATACAATGCAAATGTAAAAAAAAACCAAACAAACAAACTTTTAGCTTTTAATCAGGAATAGTTTATAATACTCCAACCTTTCTGGGAAGGTATACAGATTCGAATCCTTTTTGTGGTAAAATTATAATAATCTCATTTACAATGACCAAAACACAGACTTCTTACTCTTCAGTTCCTTATTGACCTATTTTCAACTTGTGTGAGAAGTATTCCAGGAAAGGTTTTCGTGTAAACTGGCATGCTTGTTTGACATCATATTAGTTGAACAAGTGAAAGAAATTAATTACTTCAGTACCTTTTGTATTCCCTGAAAACAGGATATGTTGCTTTTACAGTTTCATTTTTCCTTCAGCTTTTGCCTAAAATGCTATCAGACTCTAAATTAACGTTTACTCCTAAGAATTACAAGATGAATTGGGCTAATAATCATTTCCTAACTTCCTCAATTACTACTATACAATGTGTGTTATCAAACTGACTGAATGCTATAAATTTTCATTTCTGTTTCCTTATTTGCACAGTATCTCTAGCTTGCTAAAGACCTTGCTAACTTCCCACTGATGCACATCATCTTTCTCATTTTATTCTTACAGATACGCTTCTAATCCCAATCAAAATTCAAGAGTTCTAATGTTTTGTGTTGTCATAAATTGCACTATTGTTTCAAATAGTGGATCTATTTCTTACAAAGAACATAATTCATGATATTCGCACAAGACTTCTTTTCTCTGTGAATATCTGGAGCTTATTTATTTTTTGGACCAATTTGAGTTAATTTGATTTATGTTTTACTTTTACCTTTGCAATTTTTCATTGATTCCACCTTCTGTTCTCATCACAGGAATACTGATAACTGATAGCACAAAACGTAGAAAGAGATCAACAGACAAAAAGACTATGGATTTGCTTGACTTATATTGTCCTGTTTACTATAGGATTATTGGGAATATCAGCAGCAGTCAACTGACAGGAAGTCCAAACAGGAGACTCCCAAGTAATCATTTAACTGTACTTCAACAACAGAGAACTAAATTCTTCAAAACTGTGGGCAGTACATAAAGTACAGTGACCTAGCCAGCAAGTGAGTTTCAGAGGATTAGGCCATTACAGGGATTAAAACCAACCAAACAAATAAATAAACAAAAACAGGTGACGATCAATATCAAGAAAGAACCTGGTTCTCCTGGCAAAACTTGAGCAACATCCAAGCTGCTGACAGTTTGGAATCCAGCATAAGAAGCAGCAGTGGGAATTCACCCCTCAAAGTCAATCCAAACTGTACATCCAGCCAAAGACCAAGAATTCAGCTGATCAAATGTCGTTGTCTACAGTACACATGTGTACATCTGAGCTAGTCATCCTCGGCTCACTTTTCACCCATATATTTACATTTCCAAGGTACAACTCACCTCACTCTGAAGTATCTATATAAAATAGGTTCAATGAATTATGCCCTAGAAGACAGCAACATTGTACCTGGCCTCCTGGCCATTTTGTATTAAATTAATCTTACATCACATACACATAGTTCCCTGTCACACGTGTGAATATGCAGATTACCAAACAGCAAAATTGGTACTACCTTCAGCAGCCTTCCAGTACTTAAAGGGGGCCTACAGGACAGCTGGAAAGGGACTTTTTACAAGGGCGTGTAGTGATAGGACAAGGGGCAATGGATTTAAACTGAAAGAGGGCAGATTTAGATCAGATATAAGCAAGAAATTTTTCACTCAGAGGGTGATGAGGCACTGGAACAGGTTGCCCAGAGACATTGTCGCTGCCCCATCCCTGAAAATGTTCAAGGCCAGGTTGGATGAGGCGTTGGGCAACCTGGTGTAGTGGAGGTTGTCCCTGCCCATGGCAGGAGGGATTGGAACTAGATGATCTTTGAGGTCCATTCCAACCCTAACCATTCTATGATTCTATGTGGTATCTGTAGATACCTATTTTACATGGCACAAATTAATTCACAGGAGCATACGGCTGCTATTAACTTCAAAATGCACCTCAGAAACACACGTTAAAACAAATAATAAGAACTCATATTATTTAAAAAAAGACATTATTCCAAATAACAGACTACCAGATATACAGTAACCATCCTCTAAGCTTATAAAAAAACTGTATTAGAAGTTAAAATAAATAATTTTAATCATATAGACAGAACTAATTAATGAGGTGGGACACTGTGTCCTCTAATATAAAGATGATTAAGCCATAATAAAGGAAGTTCAGCTACATTTTGACCTGAGATCTTCTCACGTTAAAGGAAGAAACAGAAGTGTGCACATACATATTTATACTAAAACAACCAAAAAAAAAAAGGTAGTCTGACTAACCTGGAGATTTTCTCTGTTAAGGGCAAGTTCATACAAATAGTTTTAAGATATCATATTTTCTGCATTCATGAGAAAAAAAATATTATTTCATTTATAATATACTTCAAAATGTATAGATATATCATAATTTTGATGTTTGCTTTCACAATATGTAAAAGCAGATGTTTTAGGAGCTGATAGTCGTTTTTTTATTCTAGAATATTAAGTGTAACTACTTCTTACTATTTTAAGGTTTTATATTAAATCAGATTTCTCCTTATACAAAGAAGAAAACTTGGTTTCGATTGATCTATCAGATAATAAGGAAACGAAAGTAGCTTCACTCTTAATGCATCTGTGTATAGCACACTGCTACGCATTCAAGAAAATCACTTTAAAGCAACGTCAAAATTTCTGTTTTGAATGCAGAAATATCTCTAGAAATCACAGGTTATCCAAAAAGTCAGGCATTTTTCATGTTAGGCATCCAAAAAGGGCATTTCTGCCTATTTGGAATATAATTACTTTCGTTATCATTCTCTTTCTGTAAAATGGGTATAGCATACCCAGCTTCACAGGAATGGTACAACTCTGTGTCTACCACTGCTTGCATAATATTTTTCCTGTAAGGCACAGAAGTGTCCATAGAAAACTTTTGCATTCAACACAAGATTCGGATAACGTATATTAAATAAGACCGGCCCATACAGTGATTAAAAAAAAAAATCAAATATGGAATAACTAACCATACACTGAATGAGGTAGGAGTTCTGCAGAAAAATACATGATGGCGAAATCAAAATTGCACCGTACTATATGGATGGAATGCTGTCACATTAAGGTTGTAGAGGCATTCCGGTATTTCCTAATGTTAGTCTTACGTTTTTTGAAATTCAGTGATGGTCCTGTAACACAGGCTTTGGATGCAATTATACTCAATGAGTGAAAACAGGTACATCTAAAGATTTTACAGTCACATCTGACATGTTGACAATTCTGGCAGTTTTCTCAAGTTTGTAGTACAGGAAAACTCTACTTCATTGGTAAGAGCAGCAAAGTGGAGGGGGTTTTCTATCCAGGATGTCCAACTGTACTTTCGAGGTGCTTCCCATGGCCCCTGTCTCTACAGGATGATGTGCCAGTCAATTTTGAGAAATAATTTATCTAATCCTATTCAAAAAATCATCATTTCTGTAACTGGAAAATACGTTATCAGTAAAATCTTCTACGCTGAAACATCTTACAATGGCAAATATATTTTGATAATAGATGTCTGCATTAAACTCAATGCTCCCCACACAGCAGTTACAGAAGACTTAAGCTGAAGCTTCTACAGCGCCTTCCTTTGCTGCCCACGCCCTCCGTGAAGTGAACTTGCTAATTTTTCTCTTTTGGTTTTGTTTTCAGTCTCCTTTCAGGTCCACTCTCTGAACTTGCTTGCCACCACTCTGACATGAGACATTTAAATGTAGTCTGGTCCACCACTTCTGTAAGGCAGGGTCACATTTCTTCTCTTTGGCAATTATTTGGACTTTCTGGCAACAATTATAGGTGAAAAATATAGGAATATTAAATTCCATCAATAGGAACACACATGTATTGTCAATGAAAAATGAAAAAGCGAATGAATATTAAGATAAAATTTCATGTCAGAACAGGCCTATAAACAGAGTTATTTTTTAAAAAATCTGTCAGCAGCTACCTTGGTTAAATAAAATAATAGTAAATTATTATAGATATAACCTTATACACAAATATAACACAACTAGTGCTGTGATACATCTAGAGAATTAGCAAAATTTAGTCTCATGTATTTAATATGCAGTGGAAAACTACTGTGCCACTGGTCATTTTTTGAGCTGCAGGTATTGGTTTCTTCCACTTTATTCTTAAATCTTTCTATAAGTATTAATAACATTATATAGATAAAGTGCAATTTTTGATTCTGACATGCTGCTCTGTTCTAACTATTATAATGTAGAATTATTTCAAGTTGCTATTAATATGAGGTATGTTCTTCATATTTTCATATATCTTTCTGCTGAGTGAAAAAAATTGATGCAGTGAAACTGCTAACAAGCTGAGCCTTTGAAACCATGGGCAGGTGATGAAAGCCACCTCATGTCTAAAGCATCCCCAGGTCACAGCTGTCACACTCACTGCAATTCATTGCTGTCACAGTCTGCTGTCCCTGCTTGTTGTTGCTCTCCTCCTATTCATCCAACTCACATATCTAAACATTCCACTACAAAAAGACATCTAATGTTCGTCTCATGTTCGAAAGGGCACAACACTCTTCTGAAATAGAAATCTGAAGATTTCAGAGCTCAGAGTTCACTGCCAAACCTAAGGTGTTGCTTCGTAAGGCTTCCCTTGTAATTCTGTCTTTGTCTCATTTCCTGAACATAGCAGGATAAAATGTTTGGTTAGTACATGATCTCAGCTTTATTCCATCTTCTTATCATTAAGAAACAAAATACTGCCCAGTAATAGAAAGGCATTTGAAGCTTTGTGAGTATAAAGATAACAGCACTAACTGCGAACTTGGTGAATTGGACAGAAAGGTCAGCAAGTGACCTGCTGTGGCACTGTTTACAAAGGCAATTCTTCTATCCAATGAACTAGGTTGTTTATAATCTGAAGACTGAGATTTTCTAAGACTTACTTTTGTTCTTTGTTACTTAATTAGACAAGGTTACTCTTGATTTAATTTTCAGAGTAGAAATTTCTCCCAGGTGTCCTAACTTTCAAGCAGAGTTTAAACTTTTAAAAATCTTGTACTAATTTCAAATCTACACCGTTGTTTCAGGTTACAACTATGAACTCCAAGACAAGTGATTCACAAACTTGTGGAATCAGCTTGTGGAAGCATTGTCCCTGAGGAAAACCATTTTAGTAAAACCAGGATTAAAAAAAATGAGCCAGAAGATAATGAAAACAAAATCAAAACGTCTAAAAATGCAGCAGTAAAAGAAAGGAAGATACGACTCTAGTAACAAACAGCTTTGTGAAAGAGAGCAACTCCACTATTCATCCACTCCTGTAAAAACAAAGAAAAAGGAGCTTTGACCTTCTCACTTACACCTATTCTCGAAGATATTTATTTTGACTGTAGCTTGTTATTATTCATAATCTTTGCATTGCCAGTGCAAGGTTCAAAAAGTTTGCTGATTAGAGAGTTTCCTGCTCAACTACTCAGTGCACATAATTCAATGGACACTAAAATCACAGCATCTGATGAAGTCTAGTGAGGAACAGGTAAATTGCCAGTGACATTATGTCCATGCTCCTGGGAAGAAAATCCCTCTAACAATGACCTCATGCTTTTATGTTGCTGGGGTTTACATTTCAATCCTGTTCAGTATTAAAAAATAGGAGCATAATTACTTGGCCATACTATCCGTACTCACATGACCACATTCATCTGCCACAGACAAAAACAGAGGACATAAATCTAGACATATGTTGTACCACAAAGGGGCTGAAGGAAAGAGTAGGAAAGTCCTATAAGAGTAAGTTCCTGAGCCCTTACTGTATTATTGAAATAATCATGTGTAGCAAGATCTTACATTTAGAAGTAAGTTTTGGATGGCAGATTAACACTTGTATTCATATATTTCCTTTAGTATAAACGTATTGTGGGCAGTATGTCACAGGCCTTGACTGAAGAACTCTGCAGCACTGAGTGTTTCCATTAGATTCTACGTAAATGTCCAAAAAATATGACCTTAATCATAAAAACCTTAAAAAATGTGTATTTCATCCTTGAGCGAGCACACTTTTCTAAACAGGACTTTGGTTAATTTGACCATTTAAAAACACTTCATTGTAAATCCACATATTTTTATTTTATAGTTATGTGCAAACCAGATGGGAACACGAACCTGGTTTGTTAAATAACTTGCACAAGATGTTATGCCAGGAGCTGCACAAAAGTTAGCAGCTATGATGAAAATATTATTAGCATGAATAGGGATAGTTGAATTTTCAGAAATGACAGAGATAAATAGTATCGATTATTAATACAAAGAAATGCTTAAATAAGCAAGATTTTGAAAAAAAAAAATCCAGTTATAAAGTGCTGCTAAAAATGTTTCGAACACAGAATTGAGATTGCTAGGTTATTTTCAAAATCTTCACCTAGACTATAATGAAACTATCTTTCCAATTAGATGAGTTACAAGAATGAATTTTTTAAGAAGTTAAGGAACTCTGGGATAAGGAAATCTTCTGTTACAGGCTAACATGTTACATCATGACAGAGTCTCCCTTTCAGAGTCCAATACTTTTAAACCTGCTAGTCAAGTTGAGATCAGATGAGCCAGAAGTACTTCTCAGTATGGGGTGAGACGTGAACACATCAAGACCTGCCTTCCACAACAGGAGATCTTTTTTACATAGCCTAGGAGTTTTGCTGTACTCCAAAAGTACCTGATTTTGGTAACTGGAGACAAAGATCAGGGGTCACATTGGGGTATGCTCCCAAAGACATATTTAAATGCAGGCCACAGTAACTTAGGCCACTTTGCTAGCTAGAACTAGCTAGAAGTCAGCTTGTCGAAATTTAGAAAAAGGTTACCAATGCTTTTGAAGGTCAAATTTTGTACTCTCACATATGAAACAAAATAGCTCACAGAAAATGAAAGAGAGGAAAAAAGTAGGAAAAATAGTGAAAACAAAGTTTTGTTGACATAGTAATTCATGCTTCTCAGGTGTCATTTAGCATGTGCTTCATCCCAATCTTCATTTTTTAGATACCTCTGTAATACCAGTGGTCACTGTTTCAATTAACAAAACAAATATAGAACCTGAGTATCATGTACCTCTTATGAAATACTGCTCAAGCGAAAACAGAAAAACAAAGGTGCAGAAATCACCATATAATCGAACAGTTAGCAGCAGTGTGTTTATATTCCCAAGATATGGACAAGATGGACATTAGGGGTGGAATCTAGCCTTCCTGACACAGCATCTAAACTAATGATTCATCTCAAACTCATGCCTTAACTCCTCATGTCATCAAAGGTGAGAAAGGGATGCCACTGAAGGTCTCCAAAGGAGATCTTATGTTTGAAGGTGCAGGTACCTAAAAAAGGTCATCAGACCACATTTTTGTAGGTCGATAGCAACATAGATGTGTTGACTTCTAGCTGAATGATTCTTTATGATTCTTGGCTTATTAGGTTAAAGAGGACAGGAGCACAAGCATGTTCAATGTCTTAATAGCCAGACCTTTTCACTCTGCTTAAATCATCATGAATGTCAAAACTTTGGCAATTCTCAATCTGAAGGTCCACGAGACTTTAAGTTTATCCTTTTTTTGTCAAAGGAATTGCATTAATGGACAGATTTCCAACGTAGCCCTAAAATATCAAATATTCTTGCCTTTGCATGTCTATTTCTAACATATGAATGTTACATAAAAGCACTAAAGTTTGTGTACTTTCTGTATCTCATTTATTAGAACTAAAGAAGGATAACAGGTAAAATGTAGATATCTGAATTAATGTCAAATCGAATTACAAATGTCTAGTGGTAGAGGGAAATGTCTTTATAATGAAACAGATCATTTTCAGTAAGAAGGAGAGAAGACTCCATGCGTCTGCTAAATACCTCTATAACCAGATTTAGTTACGAGCAGCAAACAAAACCTAAAATGGGTAAACAATTTCAGATATCAGATTTTTTTGTGATATCTCTACAATACTATAGTTCTGGCTGGCAGATTACTGGGTCTGCCCTGTGCAACTTCATTTCATTCTGTTCCAGGATTCGGAAATTTAGATTCTGCACAGGTAAAGTATCAAGCCTTTCAGCCTTGTTCAGATAATTTGCAGCATTTTAGTTCAAATGCTTAGGTTTAAATGTTGGAAGAACAGTCCTTTCTAATTTAAGAAGGAAGAAGTTTCTTCCTTGATATCTTGAGGAATACTGCCGTTAGATGACAGCCTATGAAATATGAGAAACCAGAAAGCTGTGTATTCTGTATGAAAATGCTTCAACTTGAGCACTGTTTTAATACCGATTTAGAGAGAGGGAGAAGAACTGAGAAGATAATATGGGCCACCAGCAGCCTACTGT
The DNA here is from genome assembly GCF_009769465.1 of Tauraco erythrolophus. NCBI lineage: Eukaryota > Metazoa > Chordata > Aves > Musophagiformes > Musophagidae > Tauraco > Tauraco erythrolophus. The sequence continues at coordinate 91,331,610 of NC_141465.1, read as the reverse complement.
GTTCCCAGAGCTACAACAGTTGGGTTTCTTATACCTATTGACTTTATGACTTACCTTATAACATGTGACACATACCCACCTTTATAATATTGATGACAGTTGTGAGTGCACTAGAATTTTTTTTAATTTTTTTTTTCCATATATAGTTACCTTAATAACAGATGTCTCAACTCTGGATGGAGGACTCTGCACTTGTGCTGCTGCTGCCATGTTGGCGATGGTACTAAGGTGATTCATCTGGCTCATTGCCATCGTGACAGATGCTGGAGGTAGGCTCACGGGAATTAATGGGTGGGGCATCATCATAAAAGGAAGTTCCAATCCTAGTGGGAGAAAAAAAAGGGGAAACAGGTTTATGTATCTTTTTAGAACGTTGTCTTTTTTCCTCCTGATGGACAATATTCAAGTGATGGGTGACAAGATGGTTCACATTGCAGGACAAAGCAGCTACATGCCAGTTCTCTTCCAGGATATGCATGGGTAAATCACTAGCAACCATAGAGGGTTTCTAGCCACAAAGAGAGGCTATTAGACCTCTTAGTTTGTTTGTATCAGTGTAATGTATGATATCATTGCTAAGCAATGGCTGTTTATTATCTTTTTTAATATCTGCTGTAAGGTGCCTTAGCAATGCATTATTATGCCACTGATGCACAGGTTAGCAGTTATTTTAAGTATCAATTTTATTGCATATGTATTTATGCTTTATTGTCTCCATTTCCCCTGCTTAATACTTTAAAGGAAGTATTCCAATATTCCCCACATCTTTGATTTTTCATAGCCTATTTATATAAACGCAAAGACAGGAATTGGAGAACTGCTGATGTTAGTGCTGAAAGATGTCAACCCGTACCATTTGGCAGAAGGTGGTTCTGTTGAAGAGGGTTGAGAGGATGGCTAACTGGAACATTATGCTGTCCAGGCAAGTTGGGGTGGTTAACAGAGGCCTGTGATCCTTGGGTTGGGGGAGATTGAAGCTTTTCTTTATCCCAAGAACCATCACTGCTCCCTGTGGGGAATGAATATATATTATTTGGATGAAGGAAGACTCCAATTTTTGATGTCTGAATTTACAAGCAAGGCTAGCAATCTAACCTGTTTTGCAAGTGGCAATTTTTTATTTATTTTTTTTTAATATGTGGGTTGGGGGAAGGTATTATAGTTGTACTCATTCACATGAAGTTAGTGTTTGATGTATATTTCACATACGTTTTTGTCATTCTTAGCAAGTAAAATTACATATGGTATTTGGTTTATACATAGAGGATATTTTTGCCCGTATGATGTCTAAAAAAAAAAAATTGCCTGTTAGCCAATTAAAATTTAAACTACCTTCACATTTCTTCTGGTATTAGTGAATAAAAAAACATTTAGGAAATAACTAAAAATTTAATTTATTGAAGGTACCAACTTTCATGTATATGTGCTTGGTTGATGATTCTATTTTGTATATTGAATTTTTATTTCATATTATTAATTAAAATGTAAGGGACTATTAATCAATTCCTTCAGTCTTCTGGTAGTGGAAAGGACTAACATCAGGGAAGAATACGGACAAATAAGCATTGAGACAAGCAATAAGTCACATATTTGAGAAATACCCTTTTTCACTATTGCAGACCTCCTCATAAAAACCACCCAAAGAACTAAGCAGAAGGATATAATTAAATGACAATACTAAAAATTCATATAACATTATTCATTTGTACATTTATATATAACGAAAAGTTTAAAACCTTCCAATCTGATGACTTATATTATTCATGGTGTGTATTTATGTGTAATGCTGAGATTCAGTATACGCATGTTTACGCATACAAAGTAATCTATACACTCATTGTATGAGTTTATTTACCATATGCAATCAATAAACAATGTTTGAATATATTAATAAAGATGTATAAATGCATGCATTGTCAGCAGTATTAATATACACATCAGCAATATATGATTGCTTCTTTTTTCATATAGAGCACAATTTCACCCTCCTGACTTTGAAAGTTTCTACTGTTTTCATGGGAGTTTGTCTTGATCAGGACTTTAGGATAACACCAGTCAAGATCTGTATTATCTACACTCAATTTCTAATTAGCACTAGGGATTACAGCAAAGTGCATACTTCCAAATGTTTTTCTATACACATCTTACTTCTTAAAGAACAACAGGGCCTGAAAAACAACAGGACTAATACTACCTCCTCCTTACTTCAGTAGAAACGGGATTAGCACATCAGTCTTGACATTTTTTAACATCGTTTTCACGGGATGACAAAAGCACAAAAGTTGGTAGAATTCCAATTTAATTTCTCTAGATCTATTAAAAACCTGATTGTAAACGCTGTACAACATAGTTTATAATGAAAAATACTCCATTATTGCCATGATTTTCTTTCCCTAGTTACTTCATGAAGACAGTTAAGGCTCAATATAAATTCTAACTCATTAGCTCAATACTGTCTCAATCCCAGTGTAAATTGTTCAGAAGTAGGTAATGAAAATTCAGTCCAAACTCCGCAATCAAACAAAGCAATTTTATGAAACAATGAAAAGAATCAATTATACGAGATACTTTTATTATTTTACAAGAAATTGTCATAACCTTTATGCAGTGTACATAGTTGAGCTGGTTAATACATGATTTGAATCTCATCACCTCTGATAAGCGAACATGTTTTCTTATATTTTGAGAATTCAGAGACTCTCAAAAAAACATGAACCTACTTTCAAACACATACATAATTGAAGGAGCTAAACCTTAGCTGGAAAAATATTTTTTTTTCCTTTTAATTTTCTTTTCTCCAATTTTGTGCTTTTTGCCTGTGTGACACACACATTTCACTTATTTTGAATATTCTTCCAATAAAAAATGAGACCCTGGAAACGAGAGTTAAACGCAAAAAGTGAGTTCATCTCACTCAATTTTAGCCAGCATGTAAGTGTTGATGCAGATTCAATAGAGGAAAACAGGTAGTTCCAAATAGTTGTTCATCCCATCATAGAATATGTGTCCATAAAATAATAAAGCTGTTTTTATGGCACCTAAGGCTTCATGAAAAAAACAACCACCAAAAATCTGACTACACAATGTCAAATCCTGAGCAGGAACAAGCCTGATCTTAATTTTTGCATCTGTTAAGAAAAGTCGAGGCGAGAACTTTGTTCTGGCAGATCTTGCAGCAGAGCACACGCTGCTTGTCCATCTTGCCCTGGTTTCATGCTGGATGTGGTACTGTTTGTCCTGCTGTGGCTAACGTGAAGGCAGCACAGGCCCTCTACGCTGGCTGGTTTAGCATTAAGTGTGATTGCACCGCGATTCAGATAAGTCAGCACTGCCTGGAGATCAGGCAATGCCCACATGAAATGAAGTGGGAAAGACTGCAAGAGACAAATGGAATGAACGGCCTCTGGGCATGCCTTCGTGGGTACAGTAACTGCAGAAGAAGCTTTCACAAATGGCTCAGACTTAGACGGCTTAAGTAAGATGAATCTGAGCCAGAATGTCTTGTTTTGTTAACTAGGAACTCCCTCATCTTCATCATCACTGAAAATTCTTTTTTTGGACATTTATTTTTCGTTCTTTATAAAAAACAGGGATAAAAAAGGATATGTTTGTAAAATGTATTTCCTAGAGCAAATTCTAGAGCAAAATTCTGTAATTTACATGTAAAGTTACAGTATTTTAACAAGGTCAGCATTTTATAAATTCTTTAATATTTTGTACTTTCCCATCCATATGTCACATATATGTAGGAATACATATAACACACATATACATATTAGTAATTATATGAATATTTGCTAATATTATACGCAAGGAAGATGTTTGCATTTTATAGGGCTGGTGAATTCCCAGTAATAAGATCTTTTCCTCATTTATTAGCAAGATCATCTACAGTACAGTTAATTCCATGTTACACGCTGATGTTTGATACGGAGATGGAGTCAATTCTGCTGTGACCCTTCCTAACCTGGTCACAAAGTTTTTCACGGTCAGCCATAGATTGCCAATTATGGCACTACTTACGTGGCTCAGAAATTAGAGCTTTTCTAAATCAGTACCCCCTTCTGCCTCAAAATTGCCATGCCTATTGTTTTAGAGTGATATCGAACCCAATAATAAATTGGAAGGGAGAGGACAAGCTTCAGAAAGCAAAGTATTGAGGCCAGCATTTAGCCAGTGACAGATTCTTTAGTATTTGTAGCCTGGCATCATCTGTCAAGATTTGTTTACAAGGAAAGTGATTCATAGACAGAATCCAATCCGTAATATTAGAAACCACTTTCAGACTGCGGGCCGTTGCACTCCCGAACACTTTAAGTGGGCAGACAGAGATACAAATAGTCTTGGCCATTTGCTGTGTTTTTCTTACGTTAGTTAAGCGGAACATTTTCCTCTTAGAGGAAACAGTTATTTTTGTTAGCGTCAAAGCAAAGTAAGTGTTATTCCTTAGACACTACTCACTGTCTGCACAACTGAGTGCAAGCTACCAGTTCTGTCACTTTTTACATTTGATTTTGATTTAATGCGTACAGTGGTTTCGAAGAGTATTAAAAATCTGTTGCCTTCTTCCTCTTCACTTGTTGCCCTGCTTGAGGCTTATGTTTTTCCAGTTTCCATCAGTGGTTGTCAAGTCTTTGTAATAGGATTAAAAGCTTGGACACCTGATATCCCTGGGTGCTGCAGTTCACCCTCATAAAAGCTGTTTGGTTTAAATTGAGAGAAAATCAGTTTTTAGTGGCATAATTAATTAAATTATGCAAAGTGTTCCAGATTCAGCATAACACTTTCTGAAGCAGCAATTGGAAGCTCTACATTGCATTCAAACTGCATTTCAATTGATGCTGCACTAGGCTGACCATAGAGTAGCATCTTCAAGGCTTTCAAGCACAAGGGATCCGATTTTGAAATGCAGATGCTTAATGTTGAGTGCTCAAACCCCATACGTGTGCACTTGAATAGGCAATTTGGTAGCCAGCTATGTATTTCATGTGCTATAGTGCTAACACGAGCACTCAAAAATTTGAAATTGAAGTTCCAAATGTAAGCACGTATGTTTAAAAACTGGGCTCAGATTGTCTCACACTTACTCATCACGGATAACCTGATGGAACAAAACTGATAATACATTTTCACAATTTAAAAGGCGAACTACAGAATTCAGTGTTTTCCCCATCACCAACATTTCAGCACATATCTTCCATAATGCGAGTTAACTTCTCCCCTAATCAGCGGTTACACAACAAACCATTATTTGTACACTGAAGTGGGTCTGCAAAAGCCTGATGCCTGGATTATTTGTATTCATTAGTAGCACAATTAGGTAGCTAAGGATGGTAATAATAAATGAAAACAATTCTGGACTGGAAGGTAATGCAGCCAAGAAAGAGAAAATGAAGCAGAAAACTAGACCGTACAGCGTCAGCCTCACAAACAAGCTCTGATCTAAACATACCAGATACCTTTTCGCAATCACATCTCTTACTTCCTTACTCCTTTTCCTTTCTCTTTCTGTCCCCATTAGGATTCAGCTTGCCTAAATTGAGGTTCCTACAACATGATTTGAGTAGTTTAGATCCTGTGATAGTCCTCAGGGATCTGGCCAACAGGCTCTGGAGAACTGTCCAGCTCCCCCTGTGGGAGACAGACCTATCTGTGGTCAGCTGAACCTGAATCTCCTCAATCCAGGGACTCCAGTCCAAACTCAACTCCATGCTCTAAACACGCATCACCTGAGATGGCCAAAATAATTTGAGACATGTCTTACAGGGTTGGTGAGTGCAGCACAGCACCTGCAGGAGACCCCATGGCTATTTGGAGATGCAGACTGGGCAGGATACTTGAGGGTATCTAAGATAGTAGCACATACCTATGCCTAGGCAACTAAATCAAACCGTTTATTTTTCTTTTAGGAATTAAAATTGGGCTATCTGCCAGACCCTCAGGTCTTCCCCTTCCTTTCATGTGGAAAACTTGGATATTTTATGACATCCCAGAGAACACTTTGAGCCTGTCTTTAGGCCCTGGCTCAGGAATGGTTTCAGGCACTATTACAAACACAAGCAATATCACATGGCAAAACCACAAAAGAGCCTGAGCTTCTACTAACTCAAACTGTTACTTTTTTTTTTGTTTTGTGTACTACTGATCTTCTTTCAGTCCCCTAATCTTGCTGTTATCTTCTGTTTGCTGAAACAATTTGTATCTCAGCAACAATTACCAAACAAAGCATCAGTATCAGCTGTGTTGGCTCATTTTTCTGAAGTGGACTGTTTGCTACCAAGGCTATTTATGTCCACTGGAAAATATGCATAATCAGCGTGCTAAAAGTTGGTAATCTTAGCATCTTGACAGTGAGAAAACCTCTTCATAAAACTGTCCAAATCAAATCCTGCTGCTTTAGACCGTGAACTGCTATAAACTTGTGATTCCATTTTTGTATAATTCTGTCTCCTGAAGCCAGCTGTAGTACTTACCTGCAATATACAAGTGTTGTGAGACTGTATAAAGGACAAACATCCACAGATAAAGGCACTTTTGTAAGACCTCTATGTTAGTGCTGCTTCATTAAAAGCAAAAAGACCTTTGTCAAATGTAAACATTTGTCTCATATTATTGACAGTTTTTTAACGAATTATTACTATCTCTCCCGAGATCACAAAGTGATCAGAACAGCAAGTACTAGGACACAAGAAAATAGAAAGTTTCCCCAGACTTCTCTGGCATACTTTGTATTCTGCTCCAGATAAGGATTTTTTAAACTATTCTGTTTCTCTCTCACAAAGCCTTGCCTTGTTATTTTATGGTTATATAATCATGCTTACGCTCTTAAACAGACCATGAGCAATGTGGCCTGATAATAGAAAGTTTTTATAATTTTCTCTAACGTAGCGGGCTTATGGGTCTGGTATTTGTAGTTCTGCTATTATCACGATGGAGAATAAATATGTATAGCAGCAAATTCTGAAAAAAAGAAGGACTATGCTTTGATAAACCTTTTCCCACAGAAATACATAAAGAAGAAGCCACGAGAACCTTTGAAATCACATACGGTCTCTTCTTTGCAGACAACAGTAGCAATCTGAAAAACAGGTTTTAGCCTCAATCATGTCCACTGCTTCTTTCACTGTCTTAATTTTACTGCATAGGTTTTTCCTGGCAATGGTAGAGAAATGATAACTGCACTTCGCACTGTGAGCCAGATTTGTATCCACTTTACTCAGCTTTTCCGTATTTATGTTCTGATAAATAAAAACCACAGTACAAACCCGTAATTCCAGGAAATAAGACAGAATCTACATGCTGAAAATCAGAGTATATGCTTAATCATGAATCAGAAAATACTGAATTTATATAAACTAAGAAGTGAAAGATTTTTTTTTACTGTGACAATGAATCCCATGGAACATAAATGTTATATTTTATACTAATCCCTCATTATCTCACCAAAAAGATTAACACAGGACAAGCTTTTTTAAAATTCAATTTAATGAATAATGAAACTGTCCAACATAAGTGAAAGCTCAGCAACTCAGTTACAGGCTGTGTGACGTTTACCTAAAAATAGATTTTCCATTTGTCTCCTTTCACAAATACCTAACTTGGCCTCATTACATAGATAATATGCAGTTTATTTTTATGGTTATACAATATTATACGATAAAAGTGTAATTTAGACATGTAAAAGTAAATTTGTGACATCATCAAAAATAAAAAAAAATCAGATGTAGTTGTACACACTGTATTCAGGAAAATAATAACTGGACAACATTTTACTGTCAGATACACTTGGGCAAATATGTTAATTTCAGAGCAGAAAGCTAGAATTACAGCTAGTCCCTTGATGTAGAGTTTTTATAATATGAAGACTAATGAGCTATCAGAAGACAACTAAAAGCATTAAAAAACTACATTTTCTTTCTTTCAACATGATAAACATAAAAAATTCTTCAGTGAACATCTCAATTATAGTTGTATGTGCTTATTTATAAAAAAGAATCTCATTTAATACATAATTCATTTACTACTATATATTCCCATTTAAGAAAAAAGTGAGATAGAACATTCTCAACTGAGTATTATAAAACTTTTTGTGTTTAGAACATTTTCTGGGAAATATGAATTTAAGTTGTTTTAGCATAAGATCCCCTGTTGCTTCAATTTATAAAGAAAGAAGCTATCCTCATTAATTTTTTTTTTCTCTGTATAATCAGTATAACAGGCTCAGTGTAACGGGCTTCATTTTAGTACAGTGGAAACTAAAACAGACTGGTCAAGAATCTTATCCAAAGAAAAAAAATGCAGGTTTGAGTTTCGGAGTGACAGCATTGTGATTCAGACCTATGGGCAAGTGCCTAAGCTTTGCATAAAATGTGAATTTGGATGGGATTTTGTGTTTAACACGTACATTGATCTGATGCAGGCAATTCCTCAGCCGGTGCGGACCATGATTTCTGACGATTAACTACTGTTAGTCTGAGTTTTAGAGCATCTAATTCTAAATTAGCAGTGCTCAAAAAATAATTAAAAAAAAGTAAACCAAAGCAATACACTATATATCTATTTGGTAACTTGTCCTTCTCCTTTTTTTAGTTTTTACTAAAGAATTATCTTGAACTACCCAAAAAGTTTTTCTGAAAAAAACAACTTAATTACTATCCGTTTAACTCAAAAAGAAAAATCCTGCAGATTTTCAGGATACCTAAATACAGCTGATAGTCCTGTAATGTAATAAACTAATAGAAAAAAATGGTAGAAAATCCTCCGTAAATATACTGAAGTGCAAAAACTATGCATACATAAAGTGCATACAGTGAAAACCCCAATATCCCGCTGTCTTCTGTAACCAGAAAGATATATACCACTAGTTTGAACACTTTGCCCCACCTGTTTCAGCTATGTTACAATACGGAAAAATAAGAGACACAAGATACACTGGACTTGAAGTACTGAAATTAAAAGTGAGCAAGACCTCTGTAAACTCATGTTCAGTCTATTCAGAAGAAGATGCACCAGGGATGAAAACGCAAAGCAGGGAGGTTGAAATATTGCAGGCATATAGATGATTTAAAAAAAAAAAAAAAAAAATTGCTGAACTAAACTGGAACATTTCAATTTCCAGCACAAATATTGCACGAATTTGTAACAGTACATAGCCTCTAAAAGGCTGCACACAGAATACTTTCTTAAACATTATTCTTCAGATTTTTACCCATTGATTTTTTCAGTCATGTTCTTAGAAAATAAGACTAAGTTATCAAAAAATCAGTCCTTAAAAATAAACAGATTAATATCCAGTCTTAAGCAACTTTGACAGCAAGGTCTCATAGTAATTACATCCCTATGCTCTCTGGGAAAATAACCACAAGTTGGCTGCATGAAAACCCACCAGCTGCAACAAGTTTCAGACGCTCTCCAGAGCACATGGCTGTGTTTCCCGTTCAGGGAAAAGGAGATTTGTGTGTGCTCAGATCTTGGCTTGATGTGCAGTGTGGGGCTGGACGTACCTTGCCCCGGGAACACAGGTTTCCTAATCGATGCCGTGTGTCTTCTACACTAGAAACCTGCTGCAGGAAAGCCAGAAGACTGCAGGAGCTCTGAGGCTTGTAGAGCCATCTCCTCCTCCTTCGGGAAGCAGGTGCTAACTCAAAGCTTCAGGAGGAATTGTCTTAATCTTGAGTTGTCTGTACAGCTTTGATTTAACTCTCTCATGACCATTATGATATGGGCTACAATTTTTAGGTCTTATACGGTCTTTTTGTAAATTTGTAGTATGTAGTAGGCTCACACCTCAAAGGAATCCAGTGATAATAATTATAACAGCAATTATAATCATTATAATTACTAAAAATGCCCTTTTTCTAGCTTTTAGATACACAACTTCACCACTTCATGATTACTTGAACGCATATGTATGTATCTGCGTGCATATCTCTACCTTTATGTCGCACATACACACACATACAAAATACAAACCACACGTAAACACATAAACGGTACAACAAATTGTCAGCTAGACATTTACCAAAAAATACCCTCTTTTCACTTGCATTTGTGTATGGAGCATATATGTCTACCAGCTCAAAGTCCAGCATGCTCAGCCTGGCGAACAAAATCATACCGTCAATCATGCTTCCTTCATTGAGGTTTAACACATACATTATCTTGTGTTCACCGTGGACTAAGAATCATTATTACAGCTCAGCTGTTACTCAGTACTTCATTATGCTACAGTAACTTCATTGTGCACTTAAGCCTTTAGGGTTTTTTCTGTATTTCCATGTCCCAAGACAGATGACTGTGCCATTCTTTTACTTAAAGAAAGAAACCTTCTCTAAGAGTTCATGGATCCCGAGCCTTGTTTCTGGACTGCTGAAACTGTTCCTGCACATGATTTATTGTTTTCTTAGGATGATGATGACAAAAATGACAACTACTATGACTAGTAGCAACAGTAGTAGGAATAATATGTGATGCTTAGAGCAGGTGGACAGTCCTGGCCCTGAAAGGCATACAGTGTGAAAATACTGTAAGAAACAGTATGTATACATGGACAACAGATTGCAAGAAATCTCATTCAGTAAGGAAGATCTACATATAAATGTGTATCTGTTATAATTGCTTCTCACAATTGCTGCTTTTTATGCAAAAAGGATCATTTTCTCTTTGTGATTTGATCTACCAATATTTTCCGATTTATTTACATATTGATACCCTACCCCATTCAAAACTGCTGTTTTTCTAATTGGAGCCTTACAAAAATGATCAAAAGTAAAAACTTAATGCAACGACAGCCAAAAGTAAGAAATTGGACTAAGAGGGTAGGAATATGATAGTGATATATCTTAAACAGCAAAATCCTTAAATATTTCCTTGGATTTTTGTGATTTTTTGGGGTAGAGGGGATAACTACTTTCTAATTTTTGTTTCACTTTTAAAATGGAATGACACCACTAGCTTTAAGTTATTTAAAGCAAAATTTTTTTTTTTTCTTTATTTCTTAAGAAGTCTGGACCACTGTTACCAATAGGCATCTCTAGTGGCAAAAATTTTCCCCTACTGTAGAAGTGGCAAAGGAGCCAAGCCAGTGTTTGACACAAAAGCCTATTGCCACTGAATGATAGCATGCTATGATAATTTATTCAGTATTGGCTTTAGATTTGTCTCCTTTTTTTTTTTTCCCCTGTAATTGTTCTAGGATAAGAAAGTTCTCCTAAGCTATTATACCAAGATTTAGTATTCTGAACTTTACCAACCCCACATGAACTTACAGTCATCCTAATATCTTATATCAAACCAATTTGTGCAGAATGCAAGCACCTTTTAATTTTACTTTAAACAGTATGTCTAACTTTGTGTCTTAGACAAAATTCCTAGCAAGAGATTTACATCCAGATCTATCTCACCTTGTAAAAATCAGGATGGTAGAGTTCTTCACTGGTCAGGAAAATATATAAGCACATCTTATTCTGTTTCCTAGTGACATTAATTTTCCTTCATCGCCAGTACTTCAGCTGGTCAGAGATGAGGGGTGGTACGTAACAGGAGAGACAGTAGGTACACACATAGGACAGACAAAAAAGTACTTTTTCTTCACCCTGCCTTGACTCAATGAGTTATAATATTCTTAAGGTCAGAATTGTGGAGACAATATTGTCAAAGATAACTTCTGTTCTCAGCTCTCTTGCTTTCTGGACAAGCCTTTCAACTAGAGTGTAAATGGTGGCTAGTATATAATAACAAGGTGAGCATGGCGCTTTAAAGACTGTCACTAGATGCCTCTTCAGTGGCATATGTTTGATTCTCTGCACACCAAACAGATAAAGATGCCTCTTGGTGTTACGTTTCTCAGACTTAAGTCTCTCAGACTTAAGCCCTACAAACAAGGAGATGTTACCATGCATTAGCATGTCCAACTCAGTACCACATATTTGCAGATCATCATTCATCCCAGGTTTCTCCAAGCCATATGAAAACACATCAGTTGGTTGCCTGGATTCCATTATGGGGGCCAGGCACCTGACTGTTGCTTGAAATTGTTCTACCATACTGGAGCTGGCGGCATGTTTTATCGCGTACAACCCATCATTACGGAACATTAGGCGCTACAGAGAAGTTTGCACTGCTAATTTTTAGCTACCTCATGTCAAATGACTGGATTTGGACGTAAATCTTTGTCTAGTGTTTTCTTTAATACTCAGTGCTAAGTGCTAGGTATGTTGTTGAATGGCAAACCATTAGCTTCTACCATGAGCATTTTCTTGGTGTAACCCAAGGAACCATGATGCTGTCCACTCAAGAGCAGATGAGCATGTTATCTCATGTCCCTGTTATAGCATTGAGAATAGGTTTCCAGGTCTGCTCCTTGATGAAAGTGTCAGACAAAGCAGAGTCCCAAATATTTTTTAAGGCCAGCTGGGACAGTCTGATGTTCTAGGACTGGTATTCTGGGATTATCCCTAATAAATAAATAATGTCAGGTCATCTTAACCACTGTATCTGTCCAACTTCAGCACAACCCAACCTCCACTGTGTCCATTACAGCATAAAAACAAGCCACAGTAGATTCTTGTGAAGTATTGGACTGTAAAACCATGTCATTTTCTTGTATACTAAACTCATCTGAGAACGTTCTCATGAATGTCCTTTAAGTACTTCTCAGCTGGGCCTAAGAGGCCTCTTCCTCTATCAGACACAATTAATACGCATGTGCAAAGAAAAAGAATTGTGCATAATGTTTTGTCAAATTTGTTACTACTCTTGCATATAAGAAAATACAAACGAACCGATCTTTTGTAATACATGATGCTTAAGAAAAGAAATGCAGCAATGTTAATTTTAGCTTGAAAATTCTTTCAGTGTACGCCTTGAACTAAAACATTAGACAAGGATCAGAAGTTTTCCTGATGCTCAAGGAAAAATCATACATAGATTGTGTCTGCTTTTCTAAATTCTAAAAACTCTCTTATTCTGATTTAAGATTTTTGTCTCTTTAAAACGAACTTTAACATTTTTTCAAAAGCTTTGTTTCTACAATCTGTCTAGTATATAGTCAATATAGATTTCTGATAAAAAGAAATGTAATGACTATTGCTTTTCAGTAAAAGCTGCACTTCGCACTTTTAAATCACCAAGACATAAATATACAGACAAAGCATTAACAGGCAACAATAATCCTAGAAATTAAATCCTAGAAATCAAATTTGGCCTAAAGGTCAGAACAACTTAGAGCAGTATTTCTAGAAATGGAATTATAAGTAGTAGTACCAGACATTAGGCATACAAATTTGGCATACAGTTTACATGCCTGACAAGATGTAGAACACATAATTCCACAATTATTCTGTATAATCAGAAAACATCTACAAATCATTTTTAAGTATCTTTCCCTCTGAAAGCTCAAGACTGAAATCTCGTTTAGACTGAAGTCAGTACGAGTTAAGTAAGGCTCAAATTTCATTCAAGTTGTTTGATGTACCAGACTGAGCACAGCTGAGCACAAAGATAGAAGTTCTAAGTCAAAGTACTGCTGAGGCATGTTAGCTCAAGGGATGTGAGGCGCTGGAACAGGTTGCCCAGACAAGTTGTGGATGCCCCATCCCTGTAAATGTTCAAGGCCAGATTGGACAAGACTTTGAACAACCTGGTCTAGTGGAAGGCGTCCCTGCCCATGGCAGGGGGGTTGGTACTATATGATCTTTAAGGTCTCTCCCAACCCAAACCATTCTGATTCTATGATTCTAGGTACAAATGCTAAATATTGGCTAAAAACTTTATTATCTTGAGGGTAAGCTATCAAGGGATAAAATGTTATGTGAGTATTAGATACATGATAACACAGTATTTGTCCTGTTAAGTGATTCGCTAAAAGAGAAAATTTAAAAATCAAGACTACCCTTGGTTTCCACAGGGATTTCTGCGCAGTCTTCAGGATTGATACTGTGTTAAAGTATTAGTACAATTTTTCAAGCAGATTACTCTGAACACAATGCTTTGAAAAATTTAGAAAAGGAGAACAGATAGCAAATGTCATTTCTTTCATAGCTACAAAATGCAAACTCCAAGTGTTTTAACCTAATGAATAAATGAGTTTGTCCTTTATGTATAAAATATAGTTTGTGTTTGTTGCACAAGTTTTTTAATAATAGATGAATTTTAGGTTTGCTTCAACATATTCAATAAAGTGTGATTAATTTGGTTTTTCAAAAATGCAAACTAGACATTACTATATTACTCTGCAAAATGCACAGCTTGCAACATTATTGTCTCTGTGGGATCTTAAATTGAATTGTAAAATGTGTCTTATTTCCAGTTTGATTTATGTAAGAAATTTCAGTGGATAATGCCCTTTTTGAAGTTTCAGTGCTTTCTGCAAAGAAAAAATACATAACTAAAAATCATGACATAGCTTATTATAAATCACAGCAAAGTTTTATCCTTACATAATGTTCCACTTAAAAATCATATACTGATGCCACATACTATGTTCAATTCAGTGAATTAACTTTTTTTTTTAAGTTTCGTATTATGACAGATTATATAATGCATTTTTGACATGTTCTGTGATTTTATTGCGATATTCTAAGTAATTACCAAATCTCTTTTTCTCTAAAAAAGCTTTCCTGTGCCCTGAGAATTAATCTATGATACCATTTAACTTGGCTTTTTGAAGTAAATATCACTAGATAAAAAGCCAGCTGGTTCTGAATAATGGGATACTTGAATGAATGTATTAGTGTTTGAAAATGAGAGTACAAATCTTTTAAAAAGATTAATTTCCATAAGAAAGATAGCTCACAGATCTACAAAAGAATAAATTCAAAACATAATAAACTGGCAGAAAGAGAGGTAGATTAAAGTAAAGGCAGCAGCACCTTGTTATTGCAGCTGTTGTATAGCAGAGATTCTGTATCAATTACAACATTTGGTAGGTATGGGCAGCCTCTTCAAAGGTTTCAGTATAAAGCTTGAGCCTGGAATACACAGTACACCCTACGTAATAACTTGAGTGATTAATTTTTTTTTCTTAACAGGACATAACTTTTGTTCCTAACAATCAAGTCTTTGGGAAGAGTTACAAAGACGCTTCTGACTTTAATGTGAAAAGCTAACATCAGTTTTGTTTTTTATTAAAGATTTGGATATGAATTTATCTTTATCATGAAAAGAGCTTGGCTTTATCACAGCACACAAATGCTGACATCAGCATGCAAACTGACTTTTGTTGTCCTGTGGACTTTATTTTCAATATCCTGTTTCAAAATATGTTTCCTTGAATGGGTCTAGGATTCTGTTCACACAATTACTTTGGCCAAATATTAATGAAAACAAAGTTTGCTGATGCCACTAAGTAGCGTGGGTTTGCAGAAAACAAATTCTAAGATTCGAGGAATTAAATCCTATTGGAATAAACTTTAAAGTACACGGCGTTTTTGTTTGTTTGTTTTCTGATGATGGGATTAATCCAGATCTACACGAAGTTTTTCACTGATATGCATGGAAGTCAGATTGATCTAAGTAACCTATTCTAGGAAATCTAGTGAGTTTGCCATGAAACACAGGATCCTTGAAGGATGTCCTAAAGCATTATATTAATAATGTGCAGAGAGTAACACCTGCCAAACCCCAAAACCCCCAAAATAGGAGGCTTTCTTCTATGGTAGCAGCCGTGAAGTGCTGAAAATGCTAGTACTAATATAATTTAGATGGCAAAATTTGTAAGTTCCAAAATAATGTTCTTTTCTTGCAAAACTGCTGAAGAGCAGCTTTAGCAGAAGCAAGCAGACCTGTATGTCTGGACCATACCAGTGCAGCTGCAAGACAGCAGCAAGTTTCTAAGCAAGTCTAATGGGCAGATGAAACACAATTGCAGAGACACCTATCTTAGCCAGATTCAGACTGATTTGCAAGCGATCAGAATCAGTCATTCTACTGTGATCTTAACGACAAATTTGAACTCCTTCCTCAAAAGCTTAGAAGCATTAAACCAAATGGAAATATTTGAATACTGAAAGATATTCCTATTTCTCTCCTCTCCTGACTTGTTCTCTGCAGAAGCTGAATCATCACTGCTGTTGAAACCTAGAACAATGAATAGTGGTCAGAGGGCAGACATCAAAGAAAGAAATTTTAGATAAAAACTTCAGCTTAAAATTTTACAAAGTTATAACAGTGGTTACGGAAGACACAGCTTATACATAAACTGTACATAAAGCTATGCATACATATATGCATATTCTTATATATACATGTAAAAGACAAGATCCAATATAATTTTTAAAAGCATCCTAACAGAAAAGTTACTAGGAGCATTGCAATTCATAACATAAAAGTTACAGAAACATTCAGAACTGGACTAAAGTACCTTATTCTCAACTTCCATTTTGTTCTAGTACTTTTTCAGTTCAATTCAGTGTACTTTGATTTGTATCTTGTCTTATATTAAACAGTTATAGATTTATTAGATATATATTGGATGAGGTTTTGAACAACCTGATCTAGTGGAAGGTGTCCCTGCCCATGGCAGGGGGATTGGAACTAGATGATCTTTAAGGTCCCTTCCAGCCCAAACCATTCTATGATTCTATATTACACATTTTTCAATGTATGTATACTTTCCACATCGCTAAACCAAAGCATTTCTAATTCCAGTACTTTCAAATGAACATATTTCAAAATTTCCTTTGTCTTTCATATCTTGCAATTTTGGCATATCACCACAGGTGGAACAAAAGCAGATTCCGAAATGTCAAGATTCCACATGGAACGGATATTCAAGTGTTCCTAACGTGCAATGTGCTTACAGTAACTATAAATAGACAGTGATGCAGAGCACAAGTGAACTGCTTATAGGAGTGCTATTCGAAATAATAGTTGCAGAATGATGTCTTAGTGAAAGCAGAAGTTTAGGATATGGCCACATGATGAAAGGCAACTCAGTTAATAATTATTCCCTGATAACTGAACCAAAGTAAGTGTCCATGTTGTATGACAGAATCTATAACCCTAAACTCATCTACATCAAGAACACACTGCACCATCAGCAGAACCCCATAAGGAACAAATTATTAAGCCATAATAACTGAGATATTTTCAATCACATGCTCATCCCTCTTGTCTCATTAGAGAAATACTATACCAAATATGCAAACATATACAACACTTGTGTGCAGCAGCCAACTATAACATGCTCTCTGCACTGTACAGGATATTCTGCTCAGTCATATTGCAAGGCACAGAAATGCCTGCTGCCCTGCCTGATAAAGATAATGACAAACTGACAAACTTCAGTGAAAGATGTACCAAGTTGGAAGACTAGAATTAGATCTGTGCAACAGCTGCGATGACTCATCTCCAAGATCATACTTTCCTCCATTATTTTAATTTGCTAAGTCAAATAAACTGCCAGACTCCCTTGTACACTTTGAGAACACTGCAGACCTCCACATAGAAATGAGCTTTCAGTGATTAAGAATAATTTGAACTGAGTAATGAAACTAAAAACAAATCAGGGAAGTATTTCAAGATTAAGGCAAATGTCTATTGCAATGCAACTGAAAAGAGTTTAGACATTACAAATAATTCATCTTAGAATTCAGTGACATTTACTATGAAAAGATGTTTCTTTTTAGTCCTTGCTAAAACTGGCTACAAAATGTTTACAGCAATTTTCTGAAAGCAACTCCAGATTCTTTTTTAATCATACTACTTCAGGAAAGCTGCTTTTACTTAAAATATAAAAATCGTAGTTACAAGGTTTCTGCAAACATAACTGCCATTCCATTAAGGAAATGGCACAGCAAACAGTAAATAGTGGCCCCAAGGGAAATGTAAGTATTGATTTTATTACTATGTTGGTTGGATTGTATTTGCAATTGTCAACTCTAATTTTAGGCTGTGCATTAAGTATCCTTATAATAGCTTAAGGAAAAGAGCAAATATTAATTAGAACATATTGATAATGTTTTTATAAGTCTTAGATTTAGTGCTTACCAAGCACATATTTTGAAAAAATACAAATCTACTTCTTGCTTGTAAACATAGATAATAAATGAATAGGTAGAAACAATAATAATATGGATTACATGATACTTTTGAGCATCAGGACATCTGCTGGATGCAATTACTTAAAATTAAAAGTAAAATGAAGTGCAAAGATATGGCAAATAAGGTTGAAGTCACTATTCAAATACAAAATGATTAGTACATAGATTGTGACTTTGATCCCTACAATTGCTTTTTGATAGTCAGGTTCTCACTCACCATTTAGTCTCTGAGTATAGCAGTCTACTACACACAGAAACTGTAGAATAGGTTATATTTGCAGATACTGCTAAAGGTGATTCATGATCTTTTTTTATACTCTTTAATTAATTTAAAACAACACTTACATACAACCAAACTTACTATACATTATCATTTGTTTCTGATAATATTCACATGTACTTAAGTAGCAGAAAAGACTCATTACATACTTTGGTATTGAACTGCAAAAAGAAAATACTAGCAGACAGATACAATTATCTAATAGAAAATAAAGATTTAACGGCTGCTTCTACAAAGTTTCACAATCTTCGTATACTAAATGAAAGATGGTAAGTATGTGGCGATGGTAATTTTGAACAATGCAAGACCAATTGGACAACTCACAGGAAAAGGATTTCCTACCCATATGTACTTCACATTTCAGTTTACAATGTTACTTGCCCAAAAAGTGCACTGTAAGTGCCAGCTGATGTAGCTGACACTTCAGAAAAATCAATTCCTGACAAATTTCTTGTTTAATGTGTTACATTTTTAAAGGTAGCTAAAAATAATTGGTTTTGCCATCTACAGCGTTGTCAACTCTTGCAATTTTATCACTAATCTTGATATCATTCATGCTTCTTTAAAATCTCTGCTATAAATGCATGATGATTTCATTATTTCAGTTTAGATTAAAGAAAAGAAAAAATCCCTTGTTCTCTGCAGAGGTGTGCCGTAATGTCCTGAATTGGGCAGATGCCCCTGCAGCCGGGTGAGCATCCTCAGTTGGGGGACACTTCCCCAGGCACAACAATGCTTCGAGCCCTGCCGGGGACCTGGCGCTTCTCGGGTGCAGCTGCGCATTTACCCTGGGCTTAGCACTGTCATATCTAAACACCTTCCTGTCTAAGTTTTACATCATCGTCAAGCTTTATCCTAATCCTTAAGAAAGCAGCAGACTACAAACACAGTAGTGTCAAAACTTTAGTTTTCAGACAAATGACCTGCAACTGTTCTGTACCTACCCTGGACTCTATATATATTACACAAATACGCTGACTGCTGAGATAGCTAAGGGAGTTCAAAAGGTTTCTCCTATTTCCTGACAAATGGCAGAGAAAAGGAAGACCTTGGTGAATTTCCGTGCCCTTGCCCACACTACTTGTACAACGAGGACTATGCACGGCGACAGATTTGCTTCATGGGATGCAGAAAGGGCATATCTGAGGCTCAGTGGGCTCTTCCCTCACACTCCGAGAGGGTCAAGCTCAAAAGATACCACCAGCACTTTGCTCTCCACCGAAGCACAGCCTCTCGCAGAGCTGGTCTGGGAGCTGGGCAAGAAAAGGCTCTCCATATGTATCCTCTGCAGATCATACAATCTAACAGTCTCTGCAGAAGCCTGCAGGTGAATAAATTGAAGTGTGTTATGTTTGGCATGTATCAATGCACACAGATGTATAAAAGTTCAAGGACCACATTTGTTATGCATGTATTTATACCTTCCTTCCTCCCAGGGGACATCAAGACCTTAATCGAAAATCTAAGTAACATTTAGGTGGTGCAGAGTGGATTGTTCGTGGGTCACTTGATAAAAGTAAATTTCACTATTCACACCGGTTACTAAAATTTGTGGCTATTGATTTTACTGAGCTGTTATTTGGATTATGCAGCTGTATCTTTGCTACCAAATATTTAAAGTAAACATAAAAACACACAAATAAATATTAAACCTAAATTACAGGTTTTAATTTACAAGCATATACATTTCTCTGACACAGTACAGAAGAGCTTCAGTTATGTGAGCACAGAATGTCTGTGAGAAAAATAAAATGCAGACTTCTAATTGTGTAAATCAGGGTGCAATAAGCCCCAGTTGAACTGTTTTATTGCAGAGGATTTTATACTTGAAGAAAATGCAATATTCTTAATATAATAATATCCGAATATGCATTTAATAATCAATACTCATACTGCCTAGACAGGCACTGGAATATGGCTGAAATGGTTTATTTCAATACTATTTCAATAGTGCTTTTTAAAATAAAACACTGGTGTAAATGATGATATTACATGATTATTTGAAATTCAAACAAGTAAACTTTGTTTCCGTTATTATTGTCTAACAAGACCACCACATTGCATCAGTTAACAGGCCTGAGAAGGCAGGCAGCAGAAAGAAAAAAACATCTCTGACTCCAAACCTCTTTGTGTATTAAGCAAGCAAAACCATGTAACTTCATGTTTCCTCTGAAGTGTTTAAGCAATAATAACTGTATACTGTTCCTCAAAGGAAAATTCACTGTGCCTGCTTCAATTACGCCAGATGTTGTTACCAGTATTTATTCTGGCTAAAAAAGTTGAATTATAGTGGGAGAATCTGTGATTTCCTTTTTTATTTCAGAATTGGAGAGAATCATTTTAAGGGAGATTATTTTTTTATTTACTGTAACAAGAAGAAAGGTAAGTGAATTCCAGTGTTACTTGAGTCTGAGGGGGGAGGGGGGGAAGAAAGAAACTTGCATTATATTTTACTGAGGTAGGATAAACAAAGTCACTGATAATGTTAAACAGGGCACACGCTTCATTGTTTAAATACTCAGAAATAAAAGTGTTTACTCTCAGAGGAATCTCTATTGTGGTGATGGGGAATGCATTGCCACTAAAAGCTTCAAATGTTCCCCTTGTTAGACCCTGTCCAAAGATCAGGGGTGATTTGCTGCTCACAGTCACATACAGGAATCTGCATTCTACCTCTGCTAATACACCTTTGGCACTGCTGAGACTGCTAGTTTTCTCCCCAGGGAAACTTGGATATATTCCTGGAAGGAGATGAAATTAAAGGGAGTTGTTAAGTTAAGTGAGGAGGTTAAAGCATTCCAAAATACACACGGCTCAACTCACAGGAATTTGGAATGCCTTACGTAAATAGCTCTAGTTGGTGACCATTTTCTAAGGCTAAACAAGCTGCTTAGTAAAACGCTTCGTGCTGAGTCTTAGAACCACTAGTAAATCAAACAACATCAAAAAGTGTGGAGGGGGGAAGTTTAGTGGTTGATTAACACAAGATCCATCGAAGGCATTTAAACATAACACAAAAGAAAATCTCTGTTGTATGGAGGAAAAAAGTTCTGCATGTTACCATATGAAACTCTTAATTTTATTTCAGCACATCAACCGAATACTCTGAACAGAGATGTGCGTGAACATGTAGGAGTCAGACGGGTCTGATACAGAGACCTTCCGAAAGAAACTCTGAATTTCTCTTCTGTGAACAGGTTTATCGTATCACAGATGGCAGCCCAGGAGGGGAAATGAGTTCTACAGGCTCACCACCCAGCGGTAGGGGAAGGGAGGGAGCAGACACCGAAGCCGGTTTTGACCCTACCCCCTAAAATACCAGACAGAATCGCTTCAAGTCACAATTTCCTTCTTATGCTGCTCCCAGGGCAGCATGCAATTATGTACTGCAACTGGCTTAGGGCAGGCTGGGTCCACAATTAGTCTCTTGACCTTGCTAAGACTAACAGTGTGAGTAAGGTGAGCATGACATCTCTCTCTCTCAAAATTCTCAATTATTTAATGTAACTAATGTAACAGTAATTTCCCCGCATCTTTAAAAAAAAAAAAAAATTGCTAGTGATCATAAAAAGGGACTTGCCTATAAACTCAACTAAAAGGTCAGAATGATAGTTTTAATTCAAAGTTTCTATAGCTTTCTCGATAAAACGAGTATGAATATAGATTGTCTCTTTATTTCTACTTTCCACTAAAAAGCATAGGATTTTCTTCTACTTTCTGTAATAGGTTTATTAGTTATAGCTCTATTACAACAATACTCAAGGAAGATCCATTCATATCATAGACAATTATCTGTGATAAAGCTCATGGCAGAAACTGTAGATGGAATAAATGCTGACACGGGTACATTAATGCACATGCCACTCACATCGTGTCAGGTACAGCTACCCCTTAGGTTTGAAGATACAAATGCTCCTTTCAGCACTTTGGCATATCTCAAGTAATTAGAAGCCATCTGCTGAAATCTTCCACGTTCAGCCTCAAACAGCCATCTTGAAATGGTTGGGGCTTTATGTCATGCTGGAGGGCATACCTTTCCCTCCACGCTCAAGTTGAAAGAGGCCTCAGACAGTGAGTAGGAATGAGATCATGCAGGGAAAAAAACACTGCCGGGAGTTCGACCTAGGCTGTCCAATTAATTGTCAGCGAGTTAAAACAATACAAATTCATTGAACAAATAAATATAAATCCAAGCTTCTAAATTAAAGATGAAACATGGGTCATTTTGGAACTCAATCATAAAATATACAATCCATAATAGCCAATTAAAATAGAATATGAGGAACAAACGAGGCAGGAAGAGACGACTCAGTTAAACACAGAGCGAGCAGAATGCGTTTGTACTCATCTTGTAGCCAAGATGCAACACACACCTACTGCATATAACTAATGGGCACAAAAGTTGGTATCCATGGTTGCAGAGGAGGACTTTCCAGGACAACTTTAAAATACCATTGCAAAGCAGAACTCCATGAAAAGTCTCCACTATTCTAATCTTCCAGTTGGAGCAGCCCCAGAAGTGGGCCTGGGAACCTTTCTATAACTGCCTTCCAAGAGTAGTAGAAAAATCCTGATCGTTCCTCACTATCTAAAAGGTCACTTTATGAGATAGACATAAACATAAGGAATAAAACATGTCACAGTAACATACTTTGAATGATTAAACTTACTGAGAGGTAAATCTGTTTTGACCATGTGATCAATCTATTAATTTTTTCTGTAAGATGTATATAATATGATACAGTGAAAGTTATTTTGATAGAATAGGAGCATACAATAAATTATAAATGGAGAAAATACCCAATCATAAAGTTGAAGAACCTTTCTGAGCACACAATATTAATGGAGATCAAAAAGGCAACTAACCCATGTGTAATACATGAGTAGTGAGAAGTAACCTCCAGAACTTCCATGTAAATCAGTTAGTTATATAGCACACTGGGTCAAGGTTTAGTGAAGCAACTTCTCAAAACCATAAAAATCACTTATTGGAACAGCTGACTCTACAGCATGTATGATGAGAAGATGCTCTTTAGTACTCCTAAGTAATTTGAGATGTTGCTTTGGCCGGTGACTGTAGTTGGCTTATCAAGCGCAATCAGAACAACATAATTCAGAGAGCTTTTATAACACAGGTGTCATAGTGTGGCCCTAAAAAAGCACATCATAAAGTCCCTGAATCTACTTCATTTCAAAGGGCAAAAGTGAGCTGTGCCAATCTCATAAAGCCTAGATCCCCTTCTACACCGTCTCTGGTACTCTGAGCAGAACTCTGACAAGCGGAGTCAATGAACTCCCTGGGCCCAAGGGCCATGTATGGTATGGAGAACAGAGATCTTCAGAAGCAGATCTCCCAAAGAGCTTCAATAAGGATTGAAGCATGTATATTGCAAATACCAATGTATAGATTATTTAGTGTAACAAAAAAATGAAAAGATTCAAGACTATGTTAGTTATTTTTTACTTAAGATGAAGCAAATTCATCACTTAAGAAACACGAAAGAATAATACAGTACAAATACTGTTTTGGCAATCCATATTAGCAATTGTTTATATGATTCTGAAGATAAATTGCTCAGAAATACAGGTTATAAAAATAATTCGGGAGATTTTGCGAATGGCTGTTCAGTGAAATTCACTTCTTACAAGAGAGTTTATGATTGTAAAGAACTCTGCCTAGTTATCAAAATCTAATACAATGATCTAGAATTCCTTAGTCCATTGAGCTTTATGCCGATATCCTGGAGTGGAAATCCTGCAGGCATGCTACTCTCCACCTGTTCAAGATAAATTTCATAACTATACAGAACCCTAAAACAAGTGCACCTTCACTTCTTCACATCACTGCAGTCATAACCCAACAGTGTCCACGGTACAATTATTTTCGGCTGATGTAACAACAAAACCCACCTATCTACTAATCACTTCGCATGTCAAATTGAAGACATTTTAAAATACTATTTTGTGGAGCCAGTAATATCATAGAATCATAGAATCATAGAATGGCATAGGCTGGAAGGGACCTTAGAGATCATCTAATCCAATCTCCCTGTCATGGGCAAGGACGCCTCTCAACTAGACCAGGCTACTCAAGGCTCCGTCCAACCTGGCCTTGAACACCTCTAGGGAGGGGGCATCCACCGCTTCTCTGGCCAATTTATTCCAAAGTCTTACCACCCTCGTACTGAAGAATTTCTTCCTAAGATCTAATCTAAATCTGTTCTCCTTCAACTTAAACCCATTTCCCCTTGACGCGTCAGTGGACACTCTTGTAAAAAGTCCCTCCCCAGCCTTCCTGTAGGTTCCCAATCATTTCTTGACAGAACGATTAATCGCACGTTAAAGGTGGTTTCTCCGGGTAGTGTAAATTTGCTGCTTGTGACCACAAAAGTATCCAATCAATCCCTGGATGAATCTCCTCCAGCTCTGACCATAATGCATAAACACAACTTTCCACATTAATAAAGGCCTGGAAGAACCACTTACAATGTGAGAAACTTAAAGACACTCAGAGGTTGATAGACAAGCCAGAGGGGCTAAACTTTTTCCATAACTCCCCCTCACCCCAATCCACTGGAGCCAAAATCAAGAGCCACTGAGTTGAAGCTTACTAGCTGGAGAACACAAAAGCCGGGAAGCCCCAGGAGATACGCCTCCAAAAGGCAAACGGGATCCATTGTTAGGAAGTATTATTCAAAGTACCAAAAAAGAGGACAAACACACACTCAGTGCCTCTGGAGTTTGGTCAGCAACTTCAACCACAATAAAGGAAAAACTAAAGATCTACTAAAATTGCCTTAACTATGAAGTTCTGTAATTAAAAGTGAAATCAAATAGAGAAATGAGGAGCAGATGTTGGTTTTATTTCTGTGTGTTGACTTTATTAAGGAAACATTTCCCCATTCCCCTCCCCCAAGACATCCTTTTCTTTCATTTATTTGCTATGTTTCCTATTATTTTCTTTTCCCACTAAATAACCGTAACCTTCATCAGTACAATGAAGTCATTTATGTCTAAATTCTTGTTGCACTTGGGATTTTTCTTTATGTGTTTTGTAATTGTTGTAGTTGATTTATAACTTTTATGTCTCAGATGTAAAATGGAAATAGAATACAACCTTTTTTGCTCTACTCCGATTAACACCTGTAAGAACACAAGAGATATACAAAAATAATCTGATTTTTTCATAAAAAGAACTCCTTCTCTAATTACTTTGTTTTAGAAAGCTACTGAAGATCTCCCCTGATATGAATTAAACCAGCACCCAGTTGGTTCTTTATTATCTCTTCAGCAAAATGATTTATTGTTTGTAGTCTGAAAGCAAAAGAGGAGGAAAATTACATTTTCTGTACCAGTAGCAGCAGCCCTATCATATGCTCTATACTATGCTTTGAAGATTACAATGACCAATATTGCAATGATAGCAGAAACAGTTAACTCTAACAAAGCTGCTTACACAAAAGCAGTGACAACTGAGATCATTGTACCTAATGATGATTTAACCTTAGATGTTAAATCTTATGTTTCTTAGCATGACCTGCTATAATGTTCAAATTTCATTTTATCTCCTACCCCAGAGTCTGGACATAACTGACTTTTTAAAAATTTTTTTAAGGTTTCAAATGAAGAAAGTTTAATGAAGTAGGAAGAGGCAAAAAATACAAGAAAAAAATGTCAAGAAGAGAAAGTCGCAAATCCTTTAAGTGTGTGTCTAAGCTATAAATAATAGACTATTTTTGAGATTATTTATTTTACATATCAATGAGAATTTAATGCTTTGGGTTTATATATTGATTAAAAAGGCAAGACTATTAGTGCTTATAGAAAAAGTATTGTAAACAGGCAAAAGACATTTCTATTAAGCTGTGTATCTAAAACCATATATATACATGCGTTGCTCAGCTGATAAAAAACTAAAAATTCAAAATGTCATGGTGAAAAAGAGACAGACTATAAGATTGATGGTGCTGTGAGTGCAGGAAATAGTTTATTTCCCAGACTCAATGGCACCTTTGTAGCACCACAAACCCCTTCAACATGGAGTAAGAAACTAACAGTTTCCTCCAGCAGTGAAGCTAGTAGAATATGCTGAATGGGAAAGCAAAGTACAGCTCTTTCCCTGTGTTCTTCAGCAACTCCTAGGAAGCTGGATGAAAATCAGTATTAGCAGAACACAACTGCAAGGCACCCATGAAGTTCCTGAGGAACATTTCTGTGAAGTTGGCTGGGCTATCTCTTGTGGGGAACTATTTAACAATTGGGATTTCTTATGATTTGGATGAGGTAATTGGAAAACAAGGCACCTGTACTGGATCGAGTTGCTGATGTCTTTCTTGCTGGAAGCACATTCATAACAGTGAATTGTCAGAGAGTAGAAATCTGCTTAGCAATCTGCATAATGCTTACCCAAAAAGCCTGAGTGGAAAATCATTTCTCTCTTGCAATCTTTAGATAATCGTCATAGCATTGTCCAGAAAAGTGTGATTTATACCCTGTAATCTTAAACTAATAAACATCATACTTTACTCTATGAGTGCTTGTTCATTCAAGCTTACACACAATTTAGGATTTTTTTTGAATGCATCTAACTTAGAACAAAGTTTCTATTTTTAAAACACCTTTCTTTTTAGTAAAGCTAGGTAGAGTCAAAAAAGAAAATCTTATACTTTGGATGTGAGAAACTGGAGTATATTCTAGTACAGTTTTAACAATGTTATGTCCTATAATGAGTTGACCTTCTATTCTCCTTAACCCTTTTCTTCATCAAAGCCACCTACACCCACTTTGCCTTCTGTTTCTTTAATCTGCAATTATTTATGTTTTCTTCATGCTGCTCTATCCACCATGGGAGCAAAATTGTATTTGGTGAAATATAGAGCTAATTATACCATGAACCCAACAACAAAAAGACAGAGCAGATGTTACTTCAGACGTGCTAACAGTCCCTGCGCTTAATGCACACATAGTAAAGGACTGAAGGCAGCATTTGAAAAAAAAAATGATGGGCTTAAACATGTGGAAAGAAATTAGCACAAAACTCAAACAGAATGACATACTTAATAGGCTCTAAAACATTTATTCAGTGATCGTATTCAGCATCAATTTTACTTTAACTGAATACATATGTGAGGCTATACGTGGGGTCAAATACAGTGTATCAGGCAATTATGCTCAATTTCTTCTGATCTCAGTACCCAGTTTCTTCAGTATCCCTTCCACCTGTCCGTCACCATCTCCACTTCTAGGATTAAATTTGTCCATCACTTTATCTATCATCTGAACACTTTCCAAAACACAGGAACTAGATGTAAGAAAATCATGTAGGCCAAAACAATTTTAAAAGGTGCTTTATAGTGTTTTCTTTCCAAATTCAACACGAGTAAGCAAAAGTTAGAAAACAGACCGTAACAATGAAGAAATATCTGACACTACTTAAAAACATAAGTTGCTCCGTTTTCTTTTGAATTAGCTCTTGATTATCTGAAACGCAGGAACGGTATGGGTGACTCTACACCACCCCTCAAGGCCATGCACAGGTCCTGCTGCATTTAACAGCACAGATGAAACTTAAAAATGCAACTTCAGAAAGAGATGATACAAACACAGACTTCTAATACTTGTGAGTGCCAATCACCTTACCAGACTTGTATCTAGAATAACTGGGAGACTGTTTGGTGTTTATTATGAAGATTTATCAGGATTAGACTGGGACCTCTCAGCAGCCTACAGAGTAGGCTCTGCAAGTAAGGGACCACCAAGAGCAAGCTTTCCCCCTCCCTTAGTAACAAATCTCCACAAGACTACTAGTTCTCTTTCTCTACCATATGCTAACTACTTCAATATTGAAAATAAGCCTACAGATCATGGAATTGAACAGAAAATTGCAAAATCTCCTTTTCCTCTATTGCCCATCTTTATCACTTCGCTGAGTAGAATGGTCACACAAGTTGGAAGTGATTTAGTATAACTTGCAAGCCTTCATGTTAGGCAGAACTCCTGTAATTCCAATTATTTTGTATACACCAATGCAATATAAATTTGCCATATACTCTCTCACCTCACTGAAGAGGAGTCTAGTGACTCCTCTGAACAGCTAAATTGCTCTATAATAAAAGTAAAATAAACTTCATTCAGGAAATACATGATACTTCATAGTAAGACATAAAGATAGTCCATTATCAGTCAAGCTTCAGTAGAAAAATTGAGACCACTGAAACAGAATTCAGCAAACACAAATTTGAATTATTAGCTGCAGAAGCACTAATTACATTATCACAATAAATCACTTTTCACAGATATGTGGTACCAAATCCAAAAGGGCACCTTCCACTTCATTAAAATACACTTTATTACCACACAACTAGTTCAACTGCACTACAAATGAGGGGAAAAAAAAATAAAAAGGTGTGATCTTAAATTTAACTTTGAAGGAAGAGATGTCTCAATAGAATATATCTGCCCAATTATAAATCTTGAGAAGAATAACTTTAGTAAGAGCTACCTAAGATAATACAGAATTTCAAATAACTGGTTAAAAACATGCATAACCAGACTAATCACAGTACTCTAGAAAGGAACATGTCTTTAGCAGCAATCATCACAGTATGAAGCAGAATATGAGCTTATTACATTTGGCTGAATAATCTAAAATTGTAGAATTAAAAATAATTATTGATGAAAGATAAGACATAAAACCTCCCTAGCTGTTTGAATCTAAGAATATCAGGGGATGGAATGAATGTTGAATTTATGTTGTGGAAAATTGGTCCCAAGTTGGTTTTACACTTCATCAGAAAGCACTTTTGTCTTGTATGCAAACAGTTAATGAAGCATACCAAAACTGCAACTTTTTTGCTAGTGCTGGTGTGGTAAAACTCACAGGGTATTCCATAGCTTGCATAATATTTAAGAAACATTATAGATTTTTCATTTATTCTCCTTTGGTAATAATGCAGAATCCTATAATTTTAAATAAGATTCCTCCTTGCATTTTCAAGTATTGTTATATATAGCTAGCAGTTGCAGATACAGTACAGTCTTTCATATCTAAAGCATCCATTTTTGCTCCTTTATAGAGCATTTTCATGAAAAGACGACATCACATGAATAACTTGGGCCCTAATAAATTCTAAGAACGTATGGATTCTTAACTACCTCTCATGCTGGATACATTAATGGTTTTAAAATTTTATAGTTAAATCTTTCTCTTTTTTTTTCTTTAATTTTGTTTCAGCTATTCTCATAGTTGAAAACAAGAAACAAATTATTCCCAGTGGATAATAGTTACATTATCATATCTTTTCTAGAGAAAATGGGTAGGACAGCCTCTTTTACAGCGAAACTGAAATAAACATATAGAACAGGAAACACTTTACAATATGCTGAACACTTGCCTTTAAAAGGACTTCCTTTCACACTGCGGTTTTATGACTTTTGCATCAAGAATTTGTCTGCAGAATTATATCCGAGTATGGCAACCGGCTCCATTATCTCAACCGTACACACTGTTATGATTAACTTTGGGAAATTAGTGGGGCTTACACAGCTGAACAAATGACTGGCAAACTCCAGTCAATCACCACATCAAAAAGAAAGTCTCAACTGCAAAGACAAACTGCATTAATGCTCTGCAGGAGGGGAACAAGCTGCCTAAAAATGATGTAATGCAGGAACTGAATGTATTTATTTACTCAAGAATCACAAAAGCTGTTTTATCTGTGGAATCCAGCCTTTTACAACTTGTCCTGTAAAAGAAGCTCCTATTGGCAGACCAACATTATAAAACATAATATAGATTATGCTGAATGCCCAGACTTCAGAAAATGGGTGTAAACGATCTTCTGCCATACATCCTATTAATTAAGCCTATCAATTAAGGGCACAAAGTACAACTTTGAGTGGACCTTGCTAAAAATAAAAAATAAAAATTATCTGCCATTAAAATCCTACAGGAAGAACAGCTCACAAGTCCCAGATTGACGGGACAGACTGGGGTACATTTCAACAATTACTGGCAGCAAATTGATCCAAATCATTAATATAATAGATGTTTTTGGCACTCCAGGTACAGTTAGGACTGCAAAGGTACATGACATTTCAATTAAAAACAGTCAGATGAGGTTGTAATGCCTGTTCTTAGGCTTGGGTGCCACTGAACTAGATTTCAGATAAATAGATTAAATACATAATAGTCCTAAACCGTCTTTCATAACAGTTTCATAGCAGATTCTTCATGTTTCCACAATATACAATAGTCAACAAATAGCCTTTTCATTTCTATTTTTATTTTTTAATATTTTCATGTCATAATATGCTGATATAAATAGTCCTCTTAAGCTTTTGCTAAACTAGTTTATCTTTTTACTACACATTTACACTATTTCACTTTGAGCAAGACTTTTATCAGAGATTATCCAAAGGTGACCAGCCCAGAAGTGTAACATCATCCATCCCAGAAATGTGTTGGTAAAGTGTCATTTCATGGCAAGCTATCTCTGGTGCAGGCAATTGCACTCATATCTAAATTTGGATAGTGAACTTGTTGGACCTCATTAGCTAAGAAAGCTGGGCTTGATTAGTGTTTTAACACAAATCTTTCAAGAAAGCCCAGCTGTAGCAAGAAATGGAAGTGGTGATTCAGGAGACCCCACTCACTCCCTCTGAGTCCATATCGAGGAACTGCTGCAGCATGGTGCGAAGGGACATCATGCTGCTGGTGGTGCTGTCTTTCAGATGAGATGTAAAACTGAGTTCTGACAACTTACAGTCATTAAATATCCCATGGCACTTTTCACAGGAGTACATGTGTTAACCCATATGTCCTGGCTACATTCCAAATGCATAATTGCATTCTGCCTACCTAAATTCCCTACGCAGTTTCAGTAGCATGCAGTACTATTTATTCTCTTTCTCCCCTCTCTCCAACGTTGCTCTTTAGCGTTTATGCTCAGGTACAAGAAAAGGAACAGATACACCACAATCTCTAACTTTTAGGTAGCTGACATAAAAGAACCAAAGGCAATTCAGATCTACAATCCAATGCACAGGAAGAAAGAGGGTGCCTAGAATTCAAGGTAAAAAAAAGTAAGTCTGGAGTCGACTAAGCTAGACAGTACAGAAATATCAAGGACAAGGAAATCTCAGAACTGTTATCTTTCAGCCTGGGTTGTAACTATCCAGCGGTTTTGAAAAGTACCTCCATTCCTCTAAGCTGTGCAGTCCCAGACCTTCATAGTCTTGTGAAGAGATTGGCAGGCTTTTTAATATTGCACTCTGGGACTTAGGCACTTAAATTCCCCACAAATTCCACTCCTGAAGACAAGCATCTACTTTGTTGAGTTAAAAACAAAAAGTCATTTCAATGTCTATTTCTGTATTTTAAATAGAGTGTATAAAAAACATTGATAAAACACAGAAAAAGGCCTTAGATGAGAACCCTGGAGTATTCCCTGAGCATCCTAATTATTGAACCACACAATAATTCCCCCTCTTTTTTCCAATAAATCTTGCACTCACTTCATCATAGTGGTCCCGATGCAGAAAGAGTGAAAAATACTTAGAGAGAACTCGGACTAGTTTCCACACTGCCAATTAATATGTTATCACAGGAGACAGGCAAAGGAGGTTTGAGTTACTCATATTGTCCATATTTTCTTAGTGACGATCTATTGACTAGACCACTATTTCTGAGCTCACACCACATTATTTGGTGAAACTTACACTGGCTCCTTGCTTTATGCCCAGTGCTGTACATCAGTAAGGGTGTGTGCTGAATTCGGCCTTATAGATGACTGAAGGGAGGATTCCACCCAGTCTTTTGGCATAAATCAGGGATTGCTCCACTTAGTGCAAAGTGAGGGCAATCTGGGGAAGATACTGTGACAAAATACTTACAGAAATGGAATTATCTGGGCCTTTCAGGTTTAAAAAAAAAATAAATCCGAGCTTTCCCTCAGTGTTTTCTGTGCTTAACTTTTTACTAGAACTTACACTCAAGACCCTTCCAGATCCAGGTCTGAAACTGGTCTATCCAGATATATTTGTTCTGCTAAAATATATTTCTTGGCCATTTCTCTAATATATATTTATCATTTTCTGCCAGTCAAAGAACAAATAATACAGGTACTGACTACATCAGTCCTGCTCAATCCTTTTCCTGGTACAGAACTCACGTATAAAGCATTTAGATCTAGATTCATCTCACTGAAATTTTCACTTTAAATGACCAGCTGCCTCAGATACCACGTGTAGTCACACAACAGGCAATCAGACACACACAGTAATTCACATATTCATTGGTACTAATTGTCCATCAGGGATATCTATCTCTTTTTGAGCCCTGGACAACTAGATTCCAAACTTTAGCATCTCATGAAGCTAGATGAGTTAAACATCACCAACCACAATCACATTTTATTTTCCCTTTTTTGTTATAATCACCATTATATCCCTATGATCAAAGAAGTACAATCAATGATGCAGAAGGATAATTGAAATGAGTTTCTGGGTTTTGGTGAAACTATCTATACTCTCATCCACTGTTTTACTCCTACCATTAACTCTAAATGGTTTTCAGTTGCATACAGAGTAAATCAAACATATTTGCCTATAGTCAAAATTGTTGATTATAATCATATCAGGTGGCAGAGTCAAGTGAGAGAAATGCCACCTTCAAATGAGGTTTGACTTGACTCACATCTTTCCTCTCCTGAACCAACCTGCTGCCAGCTTTCTTCACTATGAAAGTCACAGTATCTTGGGGTTTTTTTTGAGGATATACATTCCGATTATATTGATAAGCTCTCAAAAAAAAACAAAAGAAGCCCAAAACGACCTCAATATACTTTGTGAGCATGACTGCATGAAATAAAGTCAGGTCTGATGGATGTTGAATTAATGTAAATGACATTTTGTAATATATGGCCCTGATTCTCCTTTCACTTATGCTGCTGTAAATCTGAAAAAAAAAACCTCCATGGATTTTCATAAACTTACTCAGTTTGAAAGCTGATACAGCGGAGAAAGAATCAAATGTTCTTTATTTAAATATTGATTGTGCACTTAGGAAATTAAAATAGTTGTGATGCATATACTGAAAATAAATATAATTTTTAATATATATTAACTTCTGCAAGCTTATAGGCTTAGAGAGAATTCCAAGTAACTAGCTTGTCTGAAATGAAAACATGAATATTCCTAACAAAAGGGGTTTGTAGTTGAGGGGATTAGAGGGCAGCAAGTAGCTCAGAAGCCTTTGGAATACCCTGCATAAAAACAGGTCATTTTTAATATAAAAAAAATCCTTTAATATAGAACAACAGATTGTGCTAAACTCGCAATCCCCTTTCTTCTTCTCCCTCTGACTTGCAAACACCTGACACACAAAGGGAGTCACATTCAGAAGGAGATTATGATGCAATGATCTCGTTGTGAATGTTGCATTATGGTTTCAGCATCGCTGTAAGAGCTCCCCTGGCACTTGTGCTTACAGCAATTTGAATTTCTCTGGCAGCTAGGTATGATTTGTGACAGATTTCAGCTTTGCTCTTCATTGAGGGAGTACACTGGCAAGTGCTTGAGGTATTTACCATGGAGACTGGGAAGAAGAAAACATAAAGAGGAACATTTGAGGTAGCCTTTTTTTTTCTTTTTTCCTTTTTTTCCTTGGAAAGCATTTATTCTTTTTTTTTAGCAGTTGTTAAGTTATCCAAACCAGTTCTTTTCAGTGGCATCATTTTGTGCTTCTTAGGAAAAGTTGCCTCACTATGCTGTTCTATTGGAAGGATTATTGCATTCATCATGGTAGTGAAACCCTGTTAATTTTAATGACTATTCTGAATGCATATATCACTAGCCAAACGCTCCATGTAGAGTGCAAAGAATCTTCCAATTGATTGTACTGTAGTTTGTGGCACGAGTGGAAAGAAGTTTGTCTATGTATTCTTTATACATGAATTTACACATCTAATCTTATTTGTATGCTTTGGAAAACCTAAAGCTGACAAAGCACAATTATCTGTTTATCCTGCAAAATATCTTAAACTCTTCTGAAAAAGTGGGGATAGTTGGTAGGTTACATGTTTGGCACTGGATCCCCCAAAAGCTTGCTGAGCCAAAGCCTCCACGTTTAGGGCAGACTAAATAGTTCCCAAAGCTGACCTGCAAAGATTGTTCTCAATAACTCTTCTGCCACAAAAGCAGTAATAAGCATCTGTATGTAAAGTTCCTCTAAAACTTTCTTGGTCTGCAGACTGAATCTGATCTTCATTCCTTCCTCTCTCCCATATGTAAGTACTGGAGGGAGTCCCCAGGGAACACAGACAGCTCCACAGCAAAGGCTGCACTCCGAGCACAAGCATTCAGGGAACAATGACAACACGCTGGCTGGCTTTGGCGTGAACTGATGAATGAGAAATTTAATAGGGAGATATTGCACAGCCTACAAAGAGAAAACCTGCATTTAACAAAGGATTGAGGTTGACCGGGTTTAGGCTAATAAGGTTTGTACCTTATCCAGTAGAATGGATCCAAACTTCCATTCACATGTAAAAATAGTCTATCGATTAAAGCATATTTCTTCCTCTTTGGCCCTGTTTTTCAATTATTTTATTTGAGACAATAAGTTTGGCAAGTTCTTTTGTTAACACAGTTCCTGTTATTTTAAAAGCAATGGATTTTATGGCCCATGGTTATCATCTGACACTTAAAATATGCACATGAAAGAATGCATAGGAGGTGTCAGGTGCACCCTTGGGAGGATAAGAATGTCCACATGGTCCCAGGTCTTCTACAAGTAGCAGTTTCTGTATGAATGGGTGAGAAATGCTCTTTTTTATTTGCAGGTGTTTAATGTACAAAAGGTACAGAATAAATTATGACTTAAGCATTAACCCTCTGATCTGCCAAAGCATCCTCAACTCAGGGTTCCAAATATGAGAACCAGATCTTCAAAATAATTTAAAATATGTATATATACTTAAACCATAGGGTTTACATACAATGACAGGATTTTAAGCATGTTTTTATAAGCATGCAAGATTTTTTTTTATTTCCTTTATTTTTAAACACTATACGCACATAGTCTTTAGAAGCTAGTGAAAGACTGCAGATTTGATTTATTTGATTTAGAAAATAGTACAGTACATCTGGCATATCAGGGGTTTGTTATTGATCACTAACTGAAAAAGCAGAGCTGCAATATGTATTACATACAATTTCAAACAGACAAGAAAATCCTAATATGTTGGTAGTGATTTATCAGCATCTATCTTTAAAAATAGGTACTTTAACTACATTGTTAATAAACAGTTAAAAAAATCAAAGCAATAAACTAACAAATTCCAGAACCTTTGAATACTAAATGGAGTCAAATAGAATATGTGGATTTATATGACCTGCCAACTAATCACTGTTTCATTTTTTAATATGACTGTATCTCCTAAGAAAAGATATGTTATAGACACCGGCTGTTGAAAAACTGTTCAGTGTGAAGGCAGGTCGTTTAAAGAAAATCAAAGATTATACAAAGAAGTAGAAAAAAATGTAGAAAATATATAACTAGTGCTTCTCTAAAGTAAGATCACCAATCTATTTAGAGAGATGGAAATGAAAAAGATCATTAATATACAAGAATACGTAACAGTAAGTTTGGCACAACTGTTAGTCCTTCTCACTACAAGAGAATGTGAAAATATTCCATGAAACTGAGATACAACATATCAGCACATACCACTTTCTGGAAGAAACAGAATTACTTGCTTTAAAAATATTTATAATCATACAGATGGAAATAATTGAGACCAACAGTTTGTTTAAACCAGAACTTATCACTTAATGTAGCAGTGGGCGAAAGCCCTCATCATGTTAAATATAAGAAGCAATTACATGAGATTAAAAACTTTTCATTTCAGATTACAGATCATCGTTCACTGATGAAGACTAGTCAGGAGCTATTCATGCACAGAAGATGATTCTGTATCTGCCCACTGCCAGTTTCTTTAACTTTCCTCTGATGGGCGCTGCGATTGAAAGGATGGCATGACAAACTCGCCAGAAGTCCACTCCAAAGTGGAAATACGATGTTACACCGATACTCGGGCGACTGCCATAACTGAAGAATGCTTAAAAGTATTTGCACTGACATCACAAAAATGCCATTATTATAGGACACATCTTCATAACATTTCGGTTAGAATGCTTGAAATATTTTGATTCTATTGCTACTGTGCATTAAGAAAAATATTATTTATTTAAAAGGGATATATATAAATGTGACATATAAAACATATTTTATTAATTTATAGTCATTAATATTCACATTAATGTATATTCATATACTGATATTTATATATAAAGCCTATAAACAAATATACAAATATATATTAGACTATGTTTGTCTATACAAAAGATTAGTGACCAGAAAATTATAAATTCATGCAGAAATTATCAAATATTTAAAATAAATAATGAGTTACTTTGAGGGACAAAAAAAAAAAATTAAACTTTCTATATACAGGGTACTAATTAAGCTTGAGTATTTAAATGTAGCAATTGTACTCTCTCTCTCTTTCTGTCTTCTCTGTTTTTTTTAAGCTTTACATAAAAAGACCTACTGACTTATTCATTTCAGTTAGCAAGGAATTTCTCAACTTCCTTGGGTGCTTAAGTGCAAGAATATTTTAGACCCCATCTTTGCATATTACTTTATCTTTCAGTGGTAATTAACAGAGTCTTAATCTGGCTAATGTTAATGACCACTGTTCTTTCTTTAAATCCCAGTTAAACCAAGCTTATTAAGGGCCAATTAAAGAAAGTCTTATGTGATCTGAATAACACTAAGACCAATTCTTAACAGCTATAACTCTTTATTTTGGATGAGCGTGAAAAAAAAAAACATCAACAACCAACAAACCTCATTATGTCCTTTGTTTTAAAATAAACTGTCCATGGCTATTGGGAAGGATGGGGAATCTTAGAAAAAGTCATATATATAGCTGACTTTAGTAAAATGAAGATTTTCTAAAAAGAATAAGCTACGCACTACTATTTTCACTCCTTCCCATAAAAAAAGATAATATATTACTAATTTCCACTTCATTTTTCCTAATGTTACTGCACAAAAATGGAACGACACTTTGCAATAACTTTCCAAGTGGTAATAACACAACCTAAATCTGTATTAACTGAGTACCATGGACAAAATAAAGTAAAACTTGCTCATCAATTGAATAGGAAATAGAACATTTCTACCTATATATGAAAGAGGCTTTTTGGTCTGGGGACAGTCAGGTAGTTTTCTCATTGCTTAACCAAATACAATTTTTTTGACTCTGGACTTTTGAAAGGCTTGTTGGTTCCACTTACATCTAAGGTGACCCTTCTACAGAGACATTATTATAAATTACTTCCCATCATTTCTTACATATCTAAGATTTCACTCATTGCTTAACTTCACCATTACTTCCCTTTCATCTGGACGGAAGCAGTAATGCAATCTGACTATTGCCTCTAGCTATTAAACAAAATATTCCTCTTACCACTACTGTTTAAAGTCCAAACACCCTAGAGCTCACCTCCACTGCAGCAAGTTAAGGCAGGACAGGTCCTTTGCGTACTCTGCAACACACAACAGACCTAACTCCATGGTGACAACTCTTAAATTCTGCAGCAGGAGCTACAAAATCCATGGCAACATTAATTCATTATTGTCTCTAAAATACTCTTCATCCCTACTTTCCCACTCCCGCACAAACATATTCAGCAATGACTCATAGCGGAGAATATCACTGACGAAAAATTGATGGTTATTTTTAACAATAAATCCTGAATTATTTTTCTCTGTGCTCCCCAGATAATTTGGCTATAACAGCCCTTGGCCTCTACAAGAGCTCTGCACAAATCATCTTTCTATCCTGATACCAGCACAGAAGAAAACTTGCATCTGGACTCTCCAGCTTTCAGTGTCCCATTTGCTCCGCTCTTCGTCAGGCTACTGAGTTCACATGCGGTGCATTCAGTTTTCCATCTAATTATACACCGGACCTCAGCTCTGACTTGTTGTGTCCTTGTTCCTGGCTCCACAAGACAATACAGCTGTATTGCAGCTGCGAATATAATTATAAAACCAAAACAAAATCCCTTTCAAAATCGAAAGCAGAACTTTGCACAAAACTATGTGGCTACAAAAGTACCAGGCTTTGCTCTGTACAACTCATCTGATAAACTGACAGCTGTCAGCACCGCTACTGCAATAGGAAAGTATATTATTTTTCCAAAATAATTATCAAGGGATGATGAGGGCAGTCAGAGGGGAAACAGAACACTGCAAAATTATATCACACGACAGCAAAACAGGAAGAGGGAGGTGAAACCGTAAAGGACTATTCCAGTACTGAAACAGGGGTCAGCATATCTTAGCCAAAAGTTCATTTCTAGGTAAGGCCACACCTACAGTACTGGCCACGAAAAAATTTGGGAAACACAAATAAAGTAAGTTTAATGTCATCCCCAGTCATTCACGTCTGTTAATCTGTCAAATCAGCTTTTCCATATGCAGATAAACACAAGACAGATGACACAGAACCTTAGCCTGCGCTGTGTACATCTCCATGCGAACCCTGCAGCAACAGCCGTAAGACAGAAGAGCTTGCCAGTCACTGAACAAAAGGAGAAGCGTGTTCAGGAGTATCCTTAACTAACCGGCACTTTCCCATCCTGATCTTTCTCTCCCTCTTACTCTCTTTTTCCCTTAGTTCTCCTCCCCCACCATTTCCCACCACTGTCACTGATCATTAGACGGCCCTTTTGGATTTCAAGAAAGAGCTCTTTCTTCATGCCTTTTCCTCGAGTTAAGGCTTCAGCTTACACCAAGGAGCTCAATCCCGGATCAGAGAGGGTGAGACTCCAGTGTGAGCCTGGTAAAGCATCAGTTCTGTCTGTGCCACACGGCACCTCTGATACATGTTTGCATGTTATCGTACGTGAGGACCTGGGCAAGCGAGATGACACCAGTATGGGCCAGAACTTCCTTCCACACACCTCTCATTTTTTTGGAAGTCTTTCCAACATGTTGTCCTGGTGGAACAGTTAAGTGGCTTGGTGGAAGGGGGCGGGAAGGAGAAAGAAACTGAAGGCTCCAGTTTCTTTAAGAGGTCAGGACCAAGAGCCTGTGATACTGAAAGGAACAAGGATTTCCTCCCTCCCAGAAAACAAAGCTACAGAAATGTAACGATCTGTGCATATACACCCAATTCTCCATTTTCCAGGATATTTAAATACTACCTCAGAAAAGGCATGGACTGTAAAACACTATTCATTGCCATGTTTGTGACATCTGGCTAGCGCTGCTGTACCAACGACTAACAAGACCAGTCACACTTAAGCTGATTCCTGCAGTGCCACTGATCTGCATTCTGTAGGGTGATCCTCAGCATCTGTTCAGTATCAAAACTAAAGCAGGTCCTTACCCAAGCCTAGCTCAGCTCTGGCCATCCAGGCATCATTACTCCATAAACCACATTCATGGATAAATAAAAAATTACCTGCCTCCTCTTTCATATGAAGAAATTGCGGCTAAATCTGATCTGCATAAAAAAACAGTTGAAAAAATCTTGTATTCTTGCAACAATCTTGATGTGATACATCTCTGGAAACAAAATGAATGGGGACTCCTAAGCCAGAAAGAACCATATAAGCATTACATGGATTCCAAAAGGACAGATACTAGTTTCTCAATCATTAAGAAAAACGCTGAACCTAATGTTATAGAACTGCCTGTATAGGAGAAAAGAAATAAGCAATTCAAGGGAGGAGAAGAGCGATTTAATACAATTATCCCAGACACAAGGCTTGTGAAATTGCCTTAAAGAGATGTCTAATGGAGGGTTTTGGTGAGTTCTACAGAGCAGACAGAAGATACAGTATCCATAATATCACCTGCTTTCACCCCATGGGGTGAAAAATGAGATCAGATCTTCAGTCCATAGGTGGAAAAGACATGGATTTTTCTTTCAAAAACTCTCCATCTCTTACTGTTTCTTACTTCCCACTTGCTAATTTAAACTTCTGGACAGATCTTTTCCTGTCCAAACCTTTTATCTGTCTGCTTCGTCACTCTTCTAAATAGCTGGGGCATGGGAACTAGAGATGTCAGGTTGATATTTTTTCCTAAAGATGCCTCAGGAATGAAAGAACAACTACTACTGGAGTCATGAAGGATTTTTTTCCCTTTAGAGCCTAATGGTTTTTAAAGGATCTTGGAAATCTAAAGGCCAAGTGCAGAGTCCTTCACTTGGGGTATAAAAACCCCAAGCATCGCTATAGGCTCGGGGAGGAGTGGCTGGAGAGCTGCCTGGCGGAGAAGGACCTGGGGGTGTTGGTTGACTACCGGCTTGATATGAGCCAGCAGTGTGCCCAGGTGGCCAAAATGGCCAATGGGATACTGGCATGTATCAAGAATAGTGTGACCAGCAGGAGCAGGGAAGTGATCCCGCCCCTGTACTCGGCACTGGTGAGGCCGCACCTGAAATATTGTGTCCAGTTTTGGGCCCCTCGCTTTAAGAGAGATATTGAGCTCCTGGAGCGAGTCCAAAGAAGGGCGACTAAACTGGTCAAGGGGCTGGAAAATAAAACTTATGAGGAGCGGCTGAGGGAGTTGGGGCTGTTTAGCCTGGAGAAGAGGAGGCTGAGGGGAGACCTGATTACGGCCTATAAATACTTGAGAAAAGATGGTGGGGAGTTAGGGGAAGGGCTCTTTACATTAGTGATGGGTGATAGAACAAGAGGAAATGGGCATAAGCTTAGTCAGGGGAGATTCAGGTTGGATGTTAGGAAGTATTTCTTCTCTGAAAGGGTTGTCAGCCACTGGAATAAGCTGCCCAGGGAGGCGGTTGAGTCCCCATCCCTGGATGTGTTTAAGAATAGGGTGGATGATCTACTTGAGGATATGGTTTAATGGGGATTAGGGATGGTTGGACTCGATGATCTCTAAGGTCTTTTCCAACCTAGAAATCTATGAAATCTATGAAATCTATGAAATTTACTTCAATTGACAGGAAAATTTGGAGGTAATACAAAGCCCTAGGTATTCCTTCTTAACTTTGGAGGACTGCTAGGAAGCATATCACAACAACGAACAAAATACAGAATTTTGCTGGCGAATCATGCATCTGAAAAAGGCACGTAGGTCTCCTTTTGGCAACTTTTGCCTTGCTGTGGGTAGACAGCAGGAGAGAGGCATACTCAAAGACCTTGAATCTGAATCTGACAACAAATTGAATCCTACATACTTTATCCAATCCTCTGGCAAGTCTGTGTAGCTGGGGAGTATGGGAAGATTTTCAGTGTTTCAGAAGCTTTCCAGTGTTAAGTTAATAAAACTTCAGCCTGCTGCTTAAATACATTCTTGTGTCTGTCTTCATTCACTTGAGCATCCTAATCAAGTGTCCATTTAAATAGACTGGTGGCATTTTGAGATGCCATCCACGCACATTAAGATGAAATCTTCCATCGTGAAGTAAAAACAGTTAGCTACATAGATAAAATATTCATATGTAAGAATAGTACCAGCTGAACTCCTATCTATGACTCATTTCAAACTTAGTATACTTCATAGCAGAAGACAAATTATAGCTCTTCATAGAGGTAATCACATACAGGGCGGGGGGGGGGGGTGGAACACAGCACACAATAAAGAAATACTTAATATGTAACTTATAAGGCCTGATTTTTTGTCATCTAATCCTGTATACCTGTTTTAGAGAAGGAGGCATGCTAGAAAATTGGTATCATAGGTAATCTATAGACCACTTTGGGCTAATTTAAAGCTCCAACGTGTATTTGTTTTCTGTATAAATTTCTTTCTTATTATTCTCAATAAGATACTCTCAGCACGATAAAAAGAAGGACATTACCAGCAGCATTTTCAATCATGGGGGCTATATATTCAAGAGCAATCAATAAAAACCACACAGGGCCTG
The DNA here is from genome assembly GCF_009769465.1 of Tauraco erythrolophus. Classification (NCBI taxonomy): domain Eukaryota; kingdom Metazoa; phylum Chordata; class Aves; order Musophagiformes; family Musophagidae; genus Tauraco; species Tauraco erythrolophus. The sequence continues at coordinate 91,289,314 of NC_141465.1, read as the reverse complement.
ACAAACAACTAGTCAAAGGAATAATTTTTCTCAGATACTTAGCAGTATCCTTTTAAAGTAATTGCTTTTGGTCAATGTTACCCGTTATCATTTGGTCTGCTCTTTTTCCAAAATAGAATGGATGTCATTTCCATTAATATTTCAGCTGTCTGTGTAGGTTTTCAAAGTGCATACTCCACAAAAAAGGAGGATTTTTGTTTCAACTTCAGTCAACTAACAAAGAACTCTACAAAGTTATAGAATACGCAGTGTCATAACATCTGAGCTAAAAGTAATTTTAAAGAAAACGATTACAGAATATTAAGATATCATCTGCCCTCCTTTTCACTCCACACAAAACTGTTAACTCCAATAAAGACAAATAGAAATGACAGACTTTGGCCCAGTCAATCCATGCTAGAAAATAGTATTAGCAGAAAAATATGCCCAAAAGGCCACCTAAAATAATGATACGAACGTTGATTCATTATTGCAGCCTGTTTTAGGAAATTTAAGGAAAATCTCACTACTGAAAAACCTTTGCGTTGCCTAACCCTGGCTGTGACAGCATGGAAGTTGTTGCCTTATGCCAACTGATCATTTAAAGATGTCCACAGGATACTGAAAACACCCAGTATAATCTGCAAGTGTACAGCTGGGATACCGAATTAGATTAAGAAAGGCACAGAACATATCTTTTCGGTCGTAGTAAGGCCTCAGAAACTGTCTAGTTATGCTTTGTACTAAATGTTCTGGCACACTGCCAAAGCACTTCCAAACATTTCTGAGTTCACTTTTCCACAGAACTCTTTTAAAAATCAATTAGTAGTGAAAGTCTTTCAAAGGCAAGTGTTTTAAAATGTCAAGCTTGTATTTCTTTTTCCCGCCCCCCTCCCTTGTTGTGCATCAATGGCAGTATTTTGAAACCTTTATATTAAATTGATCATATTCTCTAATTAAGCCTGTAAAGAGAACAATATGTGCAGGCAGTTTAAAATGCATATAACAAAAGGTTCATTCTTCAGAAAAAAATAAATAAATAAGGTTGAGAGAGATGCTGTAATTTTCTTAAACAAGGATGCCCAAGACATTTGTATTGATTTCAGGGTGATAAATGTTTTCATCATTACAAGGCAACTGTAGAAGAAATGAATACTCTATTTAGAAATTCCTGGATTGGGGTATTTTAGAAGTATACTGCGTTAAGTGTTTTAGAAGTTCAATTATAAGTGCTGGAAAAAGCAAACAAATGAAATAGAGGCTACTTTAAGTATTCATCAAAATGCAGAAGTAAGATAAAAAATAAAACTAAGAACACCATCAGCCCAAGGCTTTCTGATTATCAGAAAAAGATAATCTTTGAGGACTGTAACTTCTCAGTGGACTTCGTAGCACAATGAAGCATATGCCTTGGTCTTCCTGTTGTGTTATGTATATTTTGGATGATATCTCGACTACATAACAAAAGAGTTAAATGTATATTTTGTCCCTATGTCACATAATCTCTTTGCTCTATTTCATTCAGCTAAGTGCCCAAAGGTTTACATAGATAGCAATTGATTGAAATCAGTTCTTTATGTGTAACGCATTTATATTAATTGGTTTGTCCTTTCAAGTTGTGTTTATCTCTTCATTTCCATCACAGTTTCAAAGGTCACTCAGTTCCATTTATAAATCCAACATGACAGAGATTAGTAAAAGAAAAAAAGGAACAACTAAATGAATGCATCATCACACAATCACACATCTCACAATTCATTTATCATATTAATAAATAATGCTGTCAAATGCTTACTGCTAAGTTTGTTTGCTATCATCAAAATATTTCCGTCAAGATAACTTAATCAGCCCTGTTTATGTATTGAGCTAAATATGAGTTACAAAATATTGAGGATATTAAGCATATTA